>NC_089838.1:50471637-50664137 GCF_035609145.1 Eleutherodactylus coqui | reverse complement strand
ACGCAATCTAATTCTCTCACTTCCCAATGTCATAGAAACATGAAATTTGGCACAAGCATTGATTATGTCATAAATAGTATAAGCTAGTGGATCCCAACTCGATTATTTAATTTCAGCGCAAAAGAATTAGCGTCCAAATTTTACATACGTAATCTAATTCTCTCACTTCCCAATGTCATAGAAACATGAAATTTGGCACAAGCATTGATTATGTCATAAATAGTAGAAGCTAGTGGATCCTAACTCGATTATTTAATTATAGCGCAAAAGAATTAGTGTCCAAATTTTACGTACGTAATCTAATTCTCTTTTTTCCCGATGTCATAGAAACATGAAATCTGGCACAGGCATTGATTATGTCATAAATAGGAAAAGTTAATGGGTCCCAACTAAATTATTCAATTCTAGCGCAAAAGAATTAGCGTTGAAATTTTACGTACGTAATCTAATTCTCTCACTTCCCAATGTCATAGAAACTTGAAATTTGGCATGAGCATTAATTATGTCATGAATAGGACAAGCTAATGGGTCCCAACTCGATTATTCAATTATAGCGCAAAAGAATTAGCATCCAAATTTTACGTACGGAATCTAATTCTCTCACTTAAAATTTGGCATGAGCATTAATTATTATGTCATAAACAGGAAAAGTTAATAGGTCCCAACTCGATTATTCAATTCTAAGCGCAAAAGAATTAGCGTCCAAATTTTACATACGCAATATAATTCTCTCACTTCCTGATGTCGTAGAAATTTGAAATTTGGCACGGGCATGGATTATGTCATAAATAGGAAAAGTTAATGGGTCCCAACTCGATTATTCAATTCTAAGCGCGAAAGAATTAGCGTCCAAATTTTACGTACGGAATCTAATTCTCTCACTTCTCGGTGGCATAGAAACTTGAAATTTAGCACGGGCATTGATTATGTCATAAATAGGAAAAGTTAATGGGTCCCAACTCGATTATTCAATTCTAAGCGCAAAAACATTAGCCTCCAAATTTAACGTACGTGATCTAATTCTCTCACTTTCTGATGTCATAGAAACTTGAAATTTGGCACGAGCATTGATTATGTCATAAATAGGAAAAGTTAATGAGTCCCAACTCGATTATTCAATTCTAGGTGCAAAAGAATTAGCGTCCAAATTTTACATACGGAATCTAATTCTCTCACTTCCTGATGTCATTTTATATAAAGGAAACGTCGCATGGTTACCTCAATGTGGTGTTTCCTGGGTAACGCAAAGAACCATGCAAAATGGTGAACATATTTTTTTCCTCGGTATCTCTAAAGTAATGACGATTTCTTAAGATTTTCCGTGTGAACACCAGATAAACACCAGTACCAAATTAACTCAGGCGAAGTCGGGTATATCAGCTAGTCATTTATAGATCCGCTGAGATGGAACCGCTTGCCGGGTTCTGCAGTAAAACAACAACTTCTTGGAGCGGCATGTTTTTGACATGTAAAGGAAATGCAGCTGAAGTAAGATTATATGATGTAGACATTTAGGGGGTAATTTTATATGTAGGACTATATGTGAGGTTAATATACTGTAGCTTAAGTAAGTATATGAGGTAAACATATATGTGATAATAGGAATGAAGTAAATATTCTGTAGCTGAGGTTCCTTTGCATGCTGTAAATATAGAAGTAAACATGTAGGAGGTAATTATGTACGTGTTTGAATTAACCCTTTAGTGGCCAAGCCTGTTTGCGCCTAAATGACCTAAATGCGCCTAAATGACCAGGCCAAGATCAACACAGGAGGATAGACAGGCTCGACTAGATGGACATTGTCTTCATTTGGCCTAACGAACTATGTTACTATATTACTATGTATTTGTCACTTTAACATAAAATAACTCCGTAAAGGTTTTGCATATCCAAGTGATTCTGACATTGTTTTTTCGACACATATTGTACTTCATTTAGGTGGTAAAAATAGGCTGATAGAATTTGTGTATATTTATAAGAAGCGCAGAATTTGGGAAAATTTTGAAAAGATTGTCATTTTTCACATTTTGAACTGCAATGTCCAATACATGTAAACACGCTGTACACATTTTTAATAAGGTATATATTTCCATCTGCTTACTTTATTCTGGAAGCACATTGGAAAGACTTTAGTTTTTTTTTTAACCATTTAGGAGACGTACAAATTTAACAGTTTGAGGAACATTTTGTTTTTCTACACCAAGCCAAAATTGTAAAGGCTTGTAGGTGTCAGAATTATATATACCCCCACAAATGACCCAATTTTAATGTATTCACTGAGGGGTGTCATGAGTATTTGAGTGTCAGGAGAAAAAAATAACATTTCTTATTTTTTGCAAATATGTCATTTTAAAGTTTTTTCTATAGTACACATGAAAATGAGGATTTGCACCCCAAAATGGATACCCCTGTTTGTCCCGTGTTCAGAAATATACCCATTGTAGCACGAATATGCTTACAGGACAGGGAACAGCTGAATGAATTCCAGGCCCAATTGCTCACTTGTGTAGAAAAAAAATTGACTCCCTAAAAAGAATCCCCCCCATGTTTTTGACATTCCCTAAATCTTAGATAAAAGTAATGATGTGAACTGTGTGGTATGTCTCATAAGAGGGGTAATTATGGAGGCTGGTTGGAATTGGCACATGGGGCAATAAAACCGGGTATACCTCCTCCTTCCATGCTTTTTTGGTGACCTCAGCAGCGGGGATAGGGTGTAGAAAGTGGCGCTCTGTGAGGCTTTGTAATCTTGCTGAGGTGCGGCGGTCTCACACAGAAGACGCTCAACAAGCTGCTCCTGGAACTACAGAAACGCGAGCGTTTACCGGGGCTTCTTGTAAATTATGTATTACAGGTAGCAGTCTGAATCCACTTGTGGAGACCCGCAGCGGATCCCAGCTGTGAGCCCGGGTGTGGCGCTGCGTACGGCTGTGTAATGTACTGTGCATAACTGCGTACTTACATAGGCGGTCATGTGCAGTACACTTTTTTTGTTGATATTTCCTGCGCCGCCGCTTAGCAATGACACAGATACCCAAAGCCCATACACAATGTAGTTGCGTATGGACTGCGGGTATCTCTGCGACTATAGAGCACAATGGGCTCTATGTCGCGGATATCTGCAGTGAAATAGAACATGCTGTATTCTGTTTTCTGCGAATGGATTAGGTAATTTTGACCCGCTAATGTGAGCGGAATTGTGTAACCCAATGCATTTGATTGATTTGCATATTACCGCGGATCAGACGCACGTGCAATCCGCAATTTCTTTCTGGTGGTGTGAGACCGGCCTAAGATAGATTGCTACCTTTTTACCAAGTGAGCAGGGACTGCTCAACAAGGCCACCGGTCTTTCTCTACCTGGTAGCCGGGAGCAAGAAGATTTTATTCCTGGTCCCTCCCTGGCTTCTGCGCTTGCATTCTCCACTTGGTCGACAGGCGCATGCGCCGAAGTTGGGGAAAGGTCCATGGATAATCACATCAGGGGACGTGGCTGGAGGCCTTAGGTAAGTAATTTCACCTCCCCTCATGGATCAGATCCATGACAAGAGGTGAAACTTTAACATTTTTTCCCTTTAAATGATCGCTGTTATCCATTGCATAACGGCGATTAAGTGACCAGGGACCGCATACCGCGGCCCCCGGTGAAATCTCCAGGGTCTCATCTACGCTTGGTAGTCAGGAGCAGGGAGATTTTCAATTACCCCAGCAATCTGCAGCTTTTGCGCATGAGTCCCCTATTTTGGTGACGGGTGTGTGCGCAGAAGCTAGGGTAAGTTCGTTGGATAAATCCAGGGGTCTTAGGTATGTAATTTTCTCCCTTCACGGATATGATCTGTGAGGGAAGATGAAACCTAAACTTTTAAAACTTTTTTTTCCCACTTTCTTTTACTTTACATGATCGCCATTATCCACTGGATAACAGCAATCATGTGACCAGGAACCACGTACCACGGTCCCTAGTGCTTTTACGGCCCTATGGATTAAAGCCCAGCCAGCCAGGATGTGAAAACATGTATGGGTGGTTACTAAGGGGTTAAGAGGTAAGCAGATACAGAGTACTGTGAATACATACATGTTCAATAAATAAGGTGAATTATAAATATCTATACTTCACATCTATATCTTCATCTCATTATTGAACAGTTTATCTACAGTATTCTGTATCTGCTTACCTCATACATTTCATGCACGTGTACAATATATTATTATTTTTTGTATTGGTAATTCTGGTGATGATTGTTGTATCCGCACAGTAACCAGTAACATACAATGGGATATTCATGGCGCATGTCTCTGGCGACATGATATCACATCAGCAGAATAGGAACAAGACCAAACCTGTGAGTTCTGCAGATGAGCACCTAGCCCGAAGACCGCGAGCTCACACTGCCACCATTTTCTCTGTAAGGGGTTTATTGCTCCAAACTACTGCATTTTGGCTTCTTCGCACGGGCGTATGCACAACTACACTCGCCACTATGGGGCATAGTTGTGCACGAAGGAGGTAAAAAGCTTTTTCTCTTACTTTTCAAACTCCACGCTAGTGTGTGCCAGTTTGAAAGAAAGAGCAGGAAGATAGGCCCTGCCCTATCTATCTTGCACATACTGTGAACGGGCAAGAATACCGCTAGTGAAAATGCAAATAAGGCAGATGGAATAAATCCTCCACAGTGCCACCTATTGAAAGGCAGCATTCCTTCAAGTCAAAGTCAGACCTTTTACACAAGCCTTGTTACAATGACTGGGATTTAAAAGCAAAGCCAAACCCCCTGTACATACAGCTGTTTCCAGGTTATTGCCCTTCATCAGTGTACAGTAGGAGTCTGGCTTTTGCTAGTGAGAGGCCTGGGACGGGGGTCAGAAACGCTCTTGTGTAAAAGGTCTGACTTTGACTTGAAGGAATGCTGCCTTTCAATAAGTAGCACTGTGGAGGATTTATTCCATCTCCCTTATTTGCATATTACCCAGAGGAGCGTGCGTGGCCATTTGAGTCTCCTCACTTAGTTTATAGTATATAGTTGCTCTCCCTAAGGAGAAAAGAGCGTTTCTGACCCGCTAGTGAATATGAAACAATGGTTCATTCTCATGATCGTGTTTTTGGCACGTAAATCCTGTGCGCGAGAAAAGGTATGTCCAGCCCTATCTTACAGCTTTTTTTTCTTGCGTGTGCCATAGCGCAGGGTTTGAACTGCAAAAGAATGAAGACTTTTGACTTGTTGATGCAAAAAAACGCTCTGGAGTGGCGAGTGTGTTTGTGCATGCGTTCATCTGTTTAAGTCCTTAGAGCTTAAATAGATGAGAGTGTGTTTTTAGCTTGTATTTACACGCTTAGAAAATCCTGCGCACATAACGGGGAGAATAGAACTCAATGATTTCAATGGGTGCATTATAAATTCTTTTACTTGCATCCAGTGATTTCGCAGAATAAAATCTGACCTGCTCTCTTTCGTGCGTGTTTGCGCACAAGCCTCATTGAGGTCGATAGGAGGTGCCCAATGCTGGTATGTACTAAACACTGTGCCTGCCCACAATCACCGACACTGCATTAGGCTAATTAGCCATTTAAATCAGGGCGGGAGGATTCCCCCATCCGTGTGAATGAGCGGTGCCTGCGCAGATATGCTCAGTATTTGCACTAACACAAACACAAAATACACTTGTTCACTGTGCAAAAAAATTACTCAGGAACGAGCTCTTTGTGTGACACGCTTGTCTGTCGAAGCTCTAAGGCTGGGTCCATACAAAAGGCTAATTTACAGTGGATTCCTCTGCAGATCAGCATCGGAAAGCACGCCTCAAACTCCACACCATTTGGTACGGATATTGAAGCAGGTTTTATTGCGTATTGCTGTCCAGAATTCACCCCCTCATTGAGAAGAGGTGAATTCCGCAGCAGAAACAGCGATAAAATTGATATGCTGCATAATTAAATTCTGCACCGCATGTCAATTTCCACTCACGTTTTGTGCGGATTATTTCCGCAGTTTGTGGACGAGAGTTTCAAAATCTCATCCACTTTGCTGCTACTGTAATTGCTGCGGAAATTCCATGCGGAGGGTCCGTACAGAATTCCATGGCATATCCAACCTGTCTGGACCACTCTAATGGGTGCTTTCACGCACATCAGAATACAGAAAAAAGAAACACAACACTCGCTTCCCACAGCTGCGATTATCCCACAATGCACTGTCCGGGTCCTGGGTTGTTTACCCACTTGACCATTGGAGCCAATAAAAGTCCCGACAAGCACGTCAATGAGGACATTCTGTAAACTAGGGCTTCTACATTAGATGGCCGAAGAGGGCCGAAGAGGGCTTCTACATTAGATGGCCAAAGTGACTGGTTTACCGGACATCGCCGGGCCTGCAGGTCGGGTGACGTCACCTATCAGATTCCGCAGCGCTGAATCGGTTTGAAACAGCAATCCTACGCCGTAGTGAGTATATGTATTTTATATAGGTTTGGGCACACAAACGATATAAATTAAATAATTCTGAAAAACCTTGCAAATCTTCCGGCAATTCTGTGACAAAATCTGCGTTTAGACGTGGCTTTTTGGCAATGGAATATTCTGCAGCTTATTGCAGAATATTCCTATGTGTGTTAAAGCAGCCGTTTTTCACAAACACACTATAAGGACTTCGACAGATGAGTGTATGTGCAAATATGTTTGCCGCTCCGGACCATATTTGCGCATTAACCAGTCAAAAAGCTTTAACTTTTTTAACCGTTCAAATTTCGCGCAGAAAAAAACCTGAAAGATAGAGTAAGGGCTTCTACCCACTGGCCTTTTTTTTTTAAAGGCTGCGATATTGCTGCCTTTTTTCAAAGGGACTTTCTAATGTTAAAATCGCATCGCACCAAAATCGCAAAAGCAGCAACTTGCAATTTTTGTGCGATGCGATTTTAAGATTAAAGTCCCATTGAAAAAAACGCAGCGATATCACAGTGTTAAAAAAAACACTAGTGGGTAAAAGCCCTAAGGCCTCATGTCCACGGGGAAAATCAGATCCGCTGCAGATTCTACATGTAGAATCTGCAGCGGGTCCCTCCTGCCCCGCGGACATGAGCGCTGAAAATAGCAATTTAAAAGCATTTACCTATCCGTAGCGGGCGGCGAAGCTCTGCTCTTCCTCACGGCCGGATCTTCATTTTCGGCCGGCGGATGAATTCCTGACGCCGGCGGCACGTCGTCGACGTGCCGCGCGCATGCGCCGGGCACATCCGCCGAGCCGAAGCAAGGGAGATGCGGCCGTGAGGAAGAGAAGAGCTTCGCGGTCCGCTGCGGGTGAGTAAATGCTTTAAATTCCTATTTTAGGTCTCCCGCGCATCCGGACGGCTTCCATAGGCTTCAATAGAAGCCCGCGGGAGCCGTCCCCGCGGGAGACCCGCACGAAAATGGAGCATGGTCCAGATTTTTTCATGCTCCATTTTTTTTAAATGCCTTTTATTGACGATCCGCGGGTATTTATCTACCCGCGGGTGGTCAATGCATCCCTATGGGGTGCGGATCCGCGCGCGGGAGATCCGCTGCGGATTTTAAATCACATTTTGCCCGTGGACATGAGCCCTAAGGCCTATTTTTTTCTCGCACATAGGAATATTGCATGAAAAACATGCCCGTGAAACCAAACCATTGAAATCAAAAACACAGTCATCAGTCGAAGCCCTAACAGGTGCATCTGCATCATAATAACAGGACAAACTGTGCAGAGTTCACCCATATGTTCACAATGTGACCTCAGGGCAAACCCTACTTTCACAGCAGCAGCAGCTGCCAGCTACTGCAGCCACTAACAGGGGAGGATGGAGTATGGAGCTGCAGCTGACAGAGACACTGACAGGGGAGGATGGCTGTCACTAAACCCAGTCAACACCCATAGCTCTGGTGGATACATATTGCACCAGTACCCAGGATTTGAACCTACAATCTCATGCAAACTGAGTGGCAGCCTTACCTATTGAGCTATTCCAGCAAGTTTGCTAACTCCCCCAAGTCCTAGCAACTTGTTCCTTGTCTCCTGTCCATGTTCCTAGTTTCGTGTTTCCTTGTTTTGGGCCACCCCATGTCTTGTACCTTCCCTGATTAGGCTCTCTATAAAAGCCTGGCCTTGACACTCCCTCCTTGCATGTTATTGTGCCCTGTGCTTCTAATCAAGTGACTCTGCTACATACCTGCTCCTCTACAACTGATTGTCCATCTTTGTACCAGACCTCGGCTATATCTCCTGACTATGTTATTGCTTATACCCTTTGTACTATACTGCCATCTCGTGTACCAGAACTTGGCTATACCTCCTGACTATGCTATTGCTCCAATCCTCTGTACTGCACCGCCATTTTATGAAGCAGAACCCAGCTACTCCTGGACCACGCTACCTTCCTGTAAGTGGCTACAACATGAGACTTCAGTTCCATGCTAGACTCGTGACAGAATAACACGCCCAAAATGGAGTCCATTGTAACCACGTTGCAGAAACAAGTGGTGGAATTACAGGAGTTTTGTGCCACGTACCAGGAGAAGGTCTCTACCCTAGAAAAGGAGATAGATATGTTGCAGCGAAAAGTACGTGAGTCACGCCATTCAGAGGCTGATGTTGACATGCCACTACCAGCAAGATTTGGTGGGCACTGCCGCCTGTACAGTCGGTTCCTGAACCAATGCTGCATCTTTTTCCAGATGAGACCCGTTCCATTTACCAGTGACCGAAAGAAGGTGATGTTCATTATTAACCTGCTGGAAGGGGAAGCGCTGGCTTGGGCCTCACCTTATGTGAAAAGTGACAGCACCCTTCTCGATAACCTCCGCACCTTCATTGCAGCTATGAATCAAGTGTGCAACAGCCGAAAGGAAATTGCATAACCTCCGACGGGGTCGACGTTCGGTTGCCAAGTATACGGCAGAATTTCGTTGTTGGGCTAATGACACTGCATGGACTCCCATTGTGCAACTAAGTCAGTTTCGAAGAGGACTCTTGGAAGAGGTTAAAAACGAGCTAGCCAGAGGGGAGACCCCGGATGAGTTGAAAGACTTTATTCAACAAAGTATCCGCATAGATCAGAGGCTTACAGAACGGTGAAAGGGGAAGTTACGGTTTTTCAGAAATTGCCCATCCTATTCATTCAGTCCATCCACCCTAAACACCCAACCAAGGACGGACTCTCACCTGAACCAATGCAGATCCATGCCATGCGCAAACCCCTCTCTATGGCAGAGAAAGAGAGGCACTGCTGTGAGAATTTAAGCCTGTACTGCAGAGGATGGGGGTTTGGCCATTATGCTACTAACTGTCCTAATAAGTTCCAGAGGACTATTGCCCTCACACAGGTTAAGACCATAACTAACACTGCCAACGCAAAAGGGCCAGATGCTGCTCTGCCAGCCATCCCATCTGTTCCCCAGGAAGACAAGGAGAGGCATCACCCATCCCCCCACTTCCTTATTCCTATCAAGATAACTATGGGGAGAAATTACATTTTAGGCACTGCCACATTGAATTCAGGAGCAGGAGGGGATTTTGTAGACTGCCAATATGCTCTTGACTAGTATATTGCAATCATAGCTAAAACCAAACCTCTTGACATGGAAATGGTGGATGGGTCCCTTCTGGTTTTGGTGCCCGTCACTCAGGACACAAGTGAACTGGATATTTACATAGAGCCAGATCATCACGAGACGATCACTTTTCACCTCTTCTCTGAAATTCTCTTGTTAATATCAAACTTTTCCTTGATCTTCTGTTGTCAAGCGATCCAAGGCAGCAGCAGAGAGAGATCCCCAACACGCAGAAGTGAAAGGGTTAAATCCAGAAAGCCATAGAAGATTTGAAACTGCCTCAGCAGTTTACAAAAGACTCCTGCACTCCAAAAAGTTGAAAACTACACCATTTAATACCCCAACCAGCAGGAGTTAAAAATCTTAAAAAATACAATAGACAGTCACAATTCGGCAGACTGATGTGTAAAGCTGTACTCCACAAAGCTTCAAGTAAAGGTTTCCAGTCACTGTCCATTCCCAGTGATTGAGGTATTCAAGTTTAACACTGTGTGGACTTTCTTTTTTTCATTCGACGTATACTCAACGGTGTGAAAGAAACGGTGGCGTCACGCGTGACAACTTTAATGTCCACAACACTTATACAGGTAACCACTGTCCCAGCGTTGCCTGGAAGAGGCCTAGCGGTGCCTTGGCCAGGGTTCCGTGCATCCCTCCGGGAGTCTGGTAGAGCCACCGTGACAAGGGCTACCTCTATCCCGCCAGCTCCTCAGTGTGGACCTTGTGTCTTGGTCGTCATGGGACACCACACTGTTTTCTCCACATACTGTGTGTGGCGCCATCATAGCAACAGTCTCCACCCAACAGCTCTGGGAAAATTGAAAATTAGAGATGAAGCATGCAGAGGGAAAAGAAGCTGGTGAACAATGCCAGATACAAGTCATCTATTGTAGCACTGCCAGTCATGTGAGTTTCAGTGCCCACATGACTGAGCCTCATGTATTAGTATGTCATATATTAAAAACAGATCATGGTCCTGAAAACCTGACAGGTGGGGTGCGTTATACTTACTTGAGCTGCTTCCATTCACTCAGCAAGCATCAATTTCAAAATGGCAAGAAATCATATACTAGAAAGTTGATTAAGTGTTCATGAGTTGGCCATACAGTATACCAGAAGGTGCTCTCACCATGTGATTGCATCCTCCAAAAGCTTACCAAATATTGTATGCTGAGGATAGTAGACCCGCAGTATATGACAAGTGACTGCAGGACTTCAGCAGAGGGCTGCATTGGGGGAATGGAAGGTACCTTTTAGTTATTCCTAATTTGGAAGTCTAATGACAGTGGTTAAACAATAGGAATATTCCTAGACAAATTGACTAATGTAACCACAAAGTTTCCCTTACAATGTCCCAGCCGGCATGAGCCTGTTGGTGCTCAGTTTCCATTTGATGCCCCTGACATGTAACGGCAATAGAAGACTATCTGCTTTTGTGAGGTCACTAATTGGATGACATAATCAATGTAGAATATACATATGATTCTACACAATTTAGTATCTTGCACTGCTTTATCAGTGTCCTTCGTGTTGAACACTATGTGACATTCTCGAACACGTTCTGCATTGGGAGGCTAGAAGGAGAGATGGAGTTTTGTACAATGCCCCTGTATATAGATTATATATACAGTGCCATTGTATACAGATTATATGTACAATGCCCCTGTATACGGATTATGTGTACAATACCGCTATATACGGATTATATGTACAATGCCCCTGTATACGGATTATGTGTACAATACCGCTACATACAGATTATATGTACAATGCCCCTGTATACGGATTATATGTACAATGCCTCTGTATATGGATTATACGTACAATGCCCCTGTATACGGATTATATGTACAATGCCTCTGTATATGGATTATATGTACAATGCCTCTGTATATGGGTTATATGTACAATCCCACTATCACCGGATTATATGTACAATGCCTCTGTATACGGATTATATGTACAATGCCTCCGTATATGGATTATATCTACAATGCCCCTGTATACTGATTATATGTACAATGCCCCTATATACGGGTTATATGTACAATGCCCCTATATACGGATTATATGTACAATGCCCCTATATACGGATTATATGTACAATGCCCCTGTATATGGATTATATGTACAATGCCCCTGTATATGGATTATATGTACAATGCCCCTGTATATGGATTATATGTACAATGCCCCTGTATACAGATCATATGCAGAATGCCCCTGTATACGGATTATATGTAAAATGTCTCTGTATACGGATTATATGTAAAATGTCTCTGTATACGGATTATATGTACAATGTCTCTGTATACGGATTATATGTTCCATTCCCCTGTATACGGATTATATGTACAATGCCCCTGTATATGGATTATATGTAAAATGTCTCTGTATACGGATTATATGCACAATGCCCCTATATATGGATTACTAGCTGATATACCCGGCTTCGCCCGAGTTAATTTGGTACTGGTGTTTATTTGGTGTTCACTCGGAAAATCTTATGAAGGCGTCGTTACTTTAGAGATACCGAGGAAAAAAATATGTTCACCATTTTGCATGGTTCTTTGCATTAGCCAGGAAACACCACGTGGAGGCAACCATGCGACGTTTCCCCTTATATAAAATGACATCAGGAAGTGAGAGAATTAGATTACGTACATAAAATTTGGACGCTAATTCTTTTGCGCTAGAATTAAATAATCGAGTTGGCAGTCCTTTAATTTTCCTATTTTTGACATAATCTATGCTTGTGCCAAATTTCATGTTTCTACGACATCGGGAAGTTGAAGAATTAGTGGCGAGTCTCTCAGTCAGTCAGTCAGTGAGGGGTTTCGTCTTTATAGATATAGATATGTACAATGCCCCTATATATGGATTATATGTACAATGCCCCTGTATATGGACTATATGTACAATGCCCCTGTATACGGATTATATGTAAAATGTCTCTGTATACGGATTATATGTAAAATGTCTCTGTATACGGATTATATGTACAATGCCCCTTTATGTGGATTATATGTACAATGCCCCTTTATGTGGATTATATGTACAATGCCCCTGTATACAGATTATATGTGCAATGCCCCTGTATACAGATTATATGTACAGTGCCCCTGTATACAGATCATATGCAGAATGCCCCTGTAAAGGGATCATATGCACAATGCCCCTGTATACGGATTATATGTACAATGTCCCTGTATACGGATTATAGTTACAATGTCCCTGTATACGGATTATATGTACATTGCCTCTGTATACGGATCATATGCACAGTGTCCCCGTATACGGATCATATGCACAATGCCCCCGTATACGGATCATATGCACAGTTCCCCTGTATACGGATCATATGCACAATGCCCCTGTATACGGATCATATGCACAGTGCCCCTGTATATGGATCATATGCACAATGCCCCTGTATATGGATTATGTGCACAATGCCCCTGTATATGGATTATGTGCACAATGCCCCTGTATACGGATCATATGCACAGTGCCCCTGTATACGGATCATATGCACAGTGCCCCTGAATATGGATCATATGCACAATGCCCCTGTATACGGATTATGTGCACAATGCCCCTGTATATGGATCATATCATATGCACAATGCCCCTGTGTACAGATTATTTGGGGCCAGCTTCACGCAAACTGGTGTTATACCAGAAAAGCATTTGTAACGGCATTGCTTCCAGGGTTCATATTGGCTGCACTGCTTTTTGTTTTTTGGCAGTAAAGAAAATTCTTCCTTTATTTGATTGTTTATACTGAGGAATGTTGTTTTTTTCTACCATATAGTGACTGATATAAAGACAAGTTGGTGTACGATGAAGTACTGGCGCAAAGTTGGCTCCCAACCCAGGAGAGGGACCGGGGGCTTTACTAAAAGACCCTATATATACAACTGCATTTTCTCTTAAACTGTGGTGGACACGGCCCTGTAAGTGTTTTACATATTTGTATTAATTTTCTTGGTTTTGATTCTCAGTTTTCAAGTCTGCTTCAGGGGTGTAACTATAGAGGATGCAGGAGATGCAGTTGCACCCGGGCCCAGGAGCCTTAGGGAGCCCATAAGGCCTCTCTTCTCCATATAGAGAACCCAGTACTATGTGTAAAGCATTATAGTTGGGGGCCCTGTTACAAGTTTTGCATCGGGGCCCGGGAGCTTCAAGTTACGCCTTTTGTCTGCTTCATTGATTATTCACTGTGCACCATAGTTTGCCACAGAAAAAGGCGGCATTTGTCCAATGCTTGTCTCACTAGTGAAATGTCCCATTAGCTGTGAGTGTAGAAGACACACAAGAGTGTAGAAGACAAACAAGAGTGTTTTATGCAGGTTTGACAAAGACCCTTGCGAGGTTCGAAACGTTGCTGCTGTCTGCTTTATGTATGGACCATGATGTTATAAAGTGTCTTTTTAACTTTTAAACTCTTGCCGTGGATGCTGCCTCCTTCCACACTTCTTGCTGGATATATCGTGGATTTTGATCTGACCCAAGGTGAGGTATGGCATCCTTGAAATTGTATACGAGTTGCTTGGCTTTCTTACAGCCTGTTAATTGAGTGCTGCTGTGAACGTTTTTGTGTGGATGTCCCATTGCTATGGTTTGTCTTTGACTGTAGAAAAATGATGAGCATTGTGTGGAGCAAGTAACAGTACGTTGCGTCATCGTGGACCTTCATGTGTCCTATAAATTACCACAGAAACATCATGCAAATAGCCTTCAAACTTTGGAAAATTGTATAGATTAGTTGTGCCAGGTTTGCTCAATGAAGAGAAGACTGATATTTACCTGTGTTTAATCACTTATTAGAGTTATATTACTGGTTTTGAACTTTGCTAAGGAAACAAAAACTCTAATAACCTGCTATAACGTCCCAGATGAGGATATTGAGGAAGGCGAGGGGACTGACCTTGCTGGTACATCCTCTTCACGTAACATTGCTACTGAGACCCAGGAAGCAGCCAAGGATCTGGCTAGCCCTCTACCTCTGTGCAAATGCCGCGTTTTGCTGCTGGAACTCTGAATCCTGAATTGCAAATAGACCCAAATGTTCTGGTCTATTTGCAATCTAGGAGAAAAGAGGACTGGGTTGACGTACTTTCCGGGTTTGGTACATTCTTTCCGAGAGTTGCCATGCCACAAGGTCCATACCATGCAGGCTGCAATTGCATTGCTGTTTGAGGCCTCTCTACCACCTGTTCAAAGTGAGGAGAATGAATCATAGGAGATGGTTGCAAGCTTCTACTGAATATTTACCCGCACCTCCATCACTTCTCCAACCACATTATCATAGGTACATGCTCTATGAAACTGGCCAGGGCTCTCAGCCTTTATCAGATAGAACCCATGGTCAGCTTCATAGGCATTGCAACACCCCAGAGGGGTGACCCTGGGCACCTGGCTAACGTGAAGAACTGGGAGGGATAAGTGCTGACATGTAGCCAATGCCAAAGCAGGATCGCAGGCCAGCTTTGACACTTCTATGGCAGGGAGCACCAATGAATGGGATGGGAGGAGTAGTAGTACAAATCACTTGTGACATCACCATTCCCACTCATCGTTATTCTATGTGGCAGAGAAATGAACACGGAGACTTGTGTGTAGTACCTCGGGTTCCTAGGAATGGTAAGGGCCCAGTATAACTTTACTTAAGAATAAAACTTGTTTAACAGGTAATGCAGGTACAATTCACTGTAAGCAGTAACAGGCTATAGCTCAGAGGTGGGGAGGATACACAGGACAAATACAGTCCTACAGTCTATGTTATCTGTATGTCACCGTCCCTGGATTGGGAGCACTCCAGAGGAGGAAGAGGGTAGGGGGTCACTCCACAGACACTCCGGCAAACAATTATTTAGGAAGGCTTAGCCAATACACACCCCGCACAGCAGATGCGTGGGTGTCTCAATAAAGTACCTTGTGGTGATCCTAATGACAGATGGCCGCACAGGAGAAGCCTGTGATGTGAGCGGGTAGCTGTTTTAGGACTTGGGTAATGAGCTCTCTTTCTGTTGCAGGGACTCGCTCCTCTCACATCCACACTCTAAACGCTATGGGATGTCGCTCCTCTTCCTCCATTTTCACCTACTTGGAAGCTGAAGGTGCTTCCATGCGGCTCTGTGTCAGCACACTGTAGGCAGTCCTGAAAATGGACTCCTTTCCAGCTCTCAATCTCTCCCATTTATAACCTCACTTGTACCACATGACATGACAAACTGACATTTACATGCATGCAATCATTTTATTGCAGTTAACCTCTCAAGCACTGCAGCTGTGCAAAACTGGATATGACATGACAGCTTTGCACAGTGCATCTACATAGGACAAAACAGTATTATTGTATCTTGTCACCACCAGAAGAATGGGTGAAGACAAGATACACCCCCACAAGAAAACGCCCCCAATTTCATTGGCTGCACTGGAGAATGCCAGCCCATGATTTCCCCTCCTGCCTCTTTTCACTCACCCCTCCTCGGATGCTTGGCTTGCTGCTGTGAGTAGTGTGCTACTGTTGGCCCCCCTCCTTTCACCTGCCTGTGCTTACCCGTGGCCCGGCGGGTGTGCTCCTTGTTGCCCTGGTCACTAATTCATGCCTTACTCTGTCCCTCTGCCTGAACCGCCCACTCTGCCGGCGGTGCTGCTCCCACTGTTTGCGCGGTCCTCCTGCCGTGTCCCAACACCACTTGGGGGATTCTACAGGCTGGCGCTGTCAGGCTCGGTGCTGTCCCCCGGCGCCTGTGCCTGTGTCGCCGCTGTGGCCGCTGTCTTACAGGCATCTCACAACGGCAGTGGCCGGTGTCCTCCGCTGCCTGTACCTCTGGCCGCTGTAGCTGTGGCTGCGCCGCCGCTTCCTGGCTTGCCGCTGTCCTCCTGGCGGAATTACACACGCCCCCAGCCAATCAGAAGCTGTGGGCGTTACTACATTTTTTGACAGATCATGGTGCAATAATACCGGACAAAACATTTATGACAATTATGCACGGGACCAGGATGGTGTTCTGGGCCACTACAGCATGACCGCTGTTATACCACACCTCAAAATCACCCCTCCCTTCCTGAAACTAACCCCCAACCCGGCTCTAGCACAGTGACCAGAACAGAAAGACTTGAGCCATTAGACCCAGAAGCCACTGAACATTACTTGAGGGACCTATAAAGCGTAATTTTTTGTTTCATTTTTGTGCACTTTTAATTTAAAAACATGAAATTGCTCTTTAATTCATGTTTATTATTGATAAAAAAAATTCTGTTGAGCAAGCTGCATTGTAGGACTTTATTCATTCAACATGGTAAGCAGGTGCATGTGCAGCATCCCATAGGGTGACGCCGGACACAGGGCATACGTTGAGGAGCTGGGAGCGTAGAGTGGTCACTTGTCACGGTGGCACTTACCAGGCTCCCTCCCAGGGACACACACGTAGCCTTAGCCAGAGCAGTACTGGGCCTCTGCTGGACACTCTTAGGAGAGGGATGGCCAATAAACATGAGAACAGGATACAAGGTTGTCATGAGTGACACCATCGTTCTGTTACCCACCGGAATGACCCACAACGGTAAATAAATGAGCCTCAGGTCCCTGGGAACGGTCAGGGCCTGCCAAAACTTTGCTTGACATGAACTCGTTGCAAGGCACAAGGATACAAGACGGTGGTGCAGGCAAAACAGTATACTTGGGAGGAAAACAAAGGATGACACCGGTCCTGCAGGCCATGTTATCTGACAGGAACCGCTCCTGGACTAGAAAAATCTCCAGAGGAGGATAAGGGTAGGGACACTCCACAGACACTCTTGGTTATAGTACCTCTGCATAGTGATCACAACCTTGTGTCTCCGCTCTCAAGCTCATGCTCTCTCCTCCAGCTATCACTCCTCCACAGTCACTGGCATAGGGAACCTCAAGAACCACTCCTCCTCTTCCATTCTTCACCACATGAGGGTTGAAGGTACCCCCATGTGGCTGGCAATCTTACTCAGGAACCCAGAAGAATAGACTGCCTACCACATCCAAAGCACTCATACTTATAATGTCACTCATACCACGTGACAGGACAGAAATGGATACATTGCAGGCATCTCCCAGTCTTATGCAAACATTAACCTCTCACTTGATGCAGCTGTGCAATACACATAACAAAATGACTAGACAACTTTGCACAGCGCACCTACAAAAAGGCATGACATGTATGACATTTATGGAGGGGGCCAGGAATATACGTTCTGGGCCACTATGCACGTCTACAGTGTCACTATTGTCTTATGTCTATGTTTGTGGCAGTTATCATACATCAGCGCCGTTATAAGCCTGTATATATTACGTCACTTTCACACAGTGTGCTCCCATGTAGTTTCCCACACTGTGAGAAAGCAATGGCGTACCTGCAAACATTAGGGCAACAGTATTGCACTACTGCGCCTGGCAGCTGTTAACGGCACTGTCACAAGTGTCCGATGCATTTTTAGTTAAACATATTTTGATACATAACAGATGGTTTTAATTTTTAAAAAAATGACAAACGGCATTTTTTGATTTTTTTTGAGTGTGGACAAAGCCATAACGAGGTATCTGTTAATGTGGTAAACTTCTATACAGTGTAAAACGGCCTAAAATGAAAATGTTGTTAAATAAAATGTCTATTAATTCTGCCAAATTATTTTAAGCTCACAACCCATGTCAAGGGTCCTCGTTGTCTTGCGAGTCCTTAACTAAGGGTAGTTTCACATGGGTAATTGCAATATTGCTGCAAGAAAATCAGGCCAAAATCACATCTTTTTTTCCCCGTGATTTTTGAGCTCACAAAAACATCACTGCTGCTTGCGTATCTCTCGTGCGATTTTGCTGCGATCTTTTTTTGGGGTCAAAGTTCAATAGGACTTTCTAATGTTAAAAACCCATCGCATGAAAATTGCAAGTTTGTGCGTTGCGATGTGATAAAAAAGGTGGCTCCAAAGGAAAAATGGGCGATAAAAATCGCGAAACGCAGAACGATAGGACATGCTGTAATTTTTTTTAATCACAGCATCGCATGAGTAAAAACATTGCAAATGTGAAGGATACTATGGAAACTCATTGATTCATAATTCTGCATTTTTACTCACTGTTGCATCGCCCATGTGAAACCAACCTAGACCTGCCGAATAGTACCTAAACAAAAAATAGATACACAGCCGGCTAAAAAAAAATGATGGTGTTTGAAGAGATCGGTTCAGCCTGGGGTCAGCCACAACTTCCCCAGGAAGAGCTACAGCTTCAGCCTCTTCTGCATTTCAATCTGCATCGTTGTCCCTTCAAAAATTATGCAGAACCCACGCAGGCTCTGATTACCACACACACGTTGTCAGGTTTCAGCTGAAGTGCGCTGTGGAAAACTCTCCACTTGGTGAGAATGCCCAAGGCACACTCCACAAAACGCCGGGCACGTGTTCATGTTGCTGCCAGCGAAGGGAGGCAGAACATGAGTCTTCAGGGCAAATGCCTCATCTGCCACAAGGACAAATGGGGCATGCGGACATGAAGAGCCAGGAAGGTTCTGTCATTCTGGCAGGGAGAGCTGGAAGCTCTCAAAATGCGCTTTCATTGGTCCCCATATCCACAGGTATAAATCAATAGTTATATTAGTCAGAGCCAACAGCACTACCGAGAAGTACTGCTTATAATTCTAATATCGGGACCTTGAGTGCACCGACTTCTTAAAATGGATGCGTTTGCTGTCCAGTGCCCCAATCCAGTTTGGAAACTGCGCGGCCACCTGGAATCCCTCGGTGATGTCAGTACAGTCTTGACAAGAGGGCGGAGCAATCGACAAAAGCACCAGACGCTGCTAAAGGACATCACAGGTCTTCCTGATGATCCCACAAATCATAGATTCCCCCAACAGAAACTTGAAATGCAACGAAGCACGAGAACTCACAGTGCCAGGAAGCTGCACAAAGAAGACAAACGAAAACATTTTGAGCTAAAAATGTTGATTTTTAAAAAGCCACAATACAATAGAGAAGATTAATGTAGAAGACATTTGTAATGCAGAGAGATAAGAACATAGAACAGCCCATGTACTTATCTCAGGGTGACCGGAAGCCCTTCCTCAGGAGACATACACCGATGTATGTTGGTGTCAGTGTATGTAGTTCCATATCACACCACCTCCAGAGGTTTATCGAACAAACTAACGTTAGAAGGCGATGAACTTGTCCGGATGGCACCTCAAGTCATCATAAAGAATATAGAAATGCTCATTACATGCACACTGCGCCACCGGAGGGTGAGCCCAGAACCTCCTCCTCCTTCTACGCCCGTTCTCCAGTATCTAATGTGACTCACCAAGGCAGAAGAACATCCTCATCATCAAAAGACATGTCTCCAAACTCAGCAACTCTCTCACAAACCTAGAAAGCAGGAGAAGCACAGCAGAACAGTGCAGCGCCGCCATGTTACCTATTTATGGCTGATTGTGTGGCAGCCGAGTGCAGGACTTCGGGAAGAGACAGCAGGGATTAGGATGTTTTGTCAACGGCAGCTCTACTGTCCCTCCCTAGAGCACCCATGCACAGCCAAGCCCGGCAGCCCACAGTGGTAAAATATTAGAAAGGATGATAACTGTTTGATTGAAATGTTCACGTGATACCAGTGCCTCTTAAAGTAATGAAACAGATGAATCGAATAAAGAGTCAACAATCCAATCATTGGTTAAACCAGAGGCACACGGTTTACTTAACATTGATAACATGGCTTTCCTCAATAGATGCTGCAACAGTCTTACGGTAGGTAACAGATCTGAACCATCTTTTCCAATTGAGTTGCCAACCACCTTCAGTTTGCTAACACTCCGTCCAATAGACACACTTGCCATCAGTCTCCGTTGTCTGACAGTGGATTTCTGAACAGGTGCTTTCAGCGTGGCAGGGAAATAAACGGACAGTCTTTGTGTTCCTAGCTCCTAGTCCCTCTTGTCTTGAACTTAGCGAGCACTCCATACACTCACGCCCGACTTGTACTCCAACTAGAAGATGTGAAGCCAAACCCGTCACACTCTTCTGTGAATAAGCAGGGGAGTGGGTGACATACCCCTCCGACTTCCCTTTCGACGTTCCACAGGCCGTTCATTCCTGAAGAGATCTCAACCCGATTCTAGGTTAAGATGGGTTTCTCTGGCTATTTCCCAGAATGTGACCGCGTCAGAGCCTGAGCCTCCTACACGCGTCCTCACTTCTCGACTACATCTTGTCTTCTCTCTCTCACTTCTCCTCCCCGCCCCTAATCCGACCACTCTTTAGTCCTCCAACTTTGAGCAGGTTAGGGTTACAGGAACACAGATACATTACAGTTTGAGGACTCGAACACTGAACACATACAACACACAAAAAGGAGACAAAGAGTTGTAGGGTCCCTACTCTACTCTGGGACGCTGCAATTGCAGTGGGTCAGTGGATTACGTGAAGTGTGCATCCATTGCCACATATGTTTCCTTCCTACATTACCCAATTCTCTGTAAGTGGTGTGCTCTGTGCAGGAATGAGAAAAGGCAGATATCCCTGCGTACGTCCAAGCGAACAACATTTTTTAGAGTATTGTGCTGCATACCCTTTAGAAGTGCACTGGAAAATGGCAGAGAATGACTTATGCTTCATAACTGTGCTTGTTGTCTGTCTGTTGTAAATTGGTCATTTGCCCCCAAAATGTAGTGAATGAATGACTGATAGTTGTAGGAATTGGTAAAAAAAAAAATCACCATTTTGACCAATATATACCTCAAATATACAGCCACCATTACTGAGTTTTTGTGTATTTATGGACATCGGGGGGCCTTGTTCATTAAAATCTTTTTATCTTCACGATCCTGCAAATTCTGACATTTCTATATGGCATGCGGCGCTATTTCATACCATATTTATGTTCCCAATGGCTAAACAGTGGAACAAAAAGCAAACCAGCGGTGAGAAGAAGCCCTTAGTAGTAGAGATGAGCGAACGCGTTCGTCCGAGCTTGATATTCGTGCGAATATTAGGGTGTTCGGGATGTTCGTTATTCGTAACGAACACCATGCGGTGTTCTGGTTACTTTCACTTCCTTCCCTGAGACGTTAGCGCGCTTTTCTGGCCAATTGAAAGACAGGGAAGGCATTACAACTTCCCCCTGCAACGTTTAAGCCCTATACCACCCCCCTGCTGTGAGTGGCTGGCGAGATCAGGTGTTCGCCTAATATAAAAGTCGGCCCCTCCCGCGGCTCGCCTCAGATGCCTGGTGAGTTAGATGAGGGACAGTGCTGTTTATACCGGAGCTGCTGTAGGGAAAGAATTGGTAGTTAGTGTAGGCTTCAAGACCCCCCAAAGGTCCTTATTAGGGCCACTGATAGCTGTGTGTTGGCTGCTGTTAGCAGTGGCATTTTTTTTCTTCTCAAAATCGGCTCTGCAGAGCGTTGCACCTGGCATTAGGGACAGAAGTGCTGCATAGGCAGGGAGAGTGTTAGGAGTGAGTGTAGCCTTCAAGAACCTCAACGGTCCTTTCTAGGGCCATATTTATCCGTGTGCAGTACTGTCCAGGCTGCTGTTAGCTGTGCTGCATTTTTTTTGGGCTTCTCAAAATCGCCTCTGCAGAGCATTCCATTGATACTGCAGGGAAAGAATTGTATAGGCAGGGCCACAACACAGTTATTATTCATAGAATATACGCAGTGCTGCCTTTTGGTGGAAAAACAAGTGAAAATAATTCTATTTGTCCAGCCTCTGTCCGTCCTAACGCCGGTGGACACGTGTGAGCTGCGTGAACAACATTGCTAAATCATACGCACCCAGCTACGCTTTACTGCTGGCTTCGCCATTTGCTTTCCTTAATTGGGAAAAAAATACCTGCTCTGCCAGAGTTATAATAACTCTGCTACCCTCACGTTCTGTGACACATTAGCAGGAAAACAGCACAGTTATTAAACTTCTCATGTTCATTGAATATACGCAGTGCTGCCTTTTGGTGGAAAAAAACTGAAAACAAATCTATTTGTCCAGCCTCTGTCCGTCCTAAGGGCTGTGGACACGTGTGAGCTGCGTGAACAACATTGCAAAATCAGACGCACCCAGCTACGCTTTACTGCTGGCTTCGCCATTTGCTTTCCTTAATTGGGAAAAAAATACCTGCTCTGCCAGAGTTATAATAACTCTGCTACCCTCACGTTCTGTGACACATTAGCAGGAAAACAGCACAGTTATTAAACTTCTCATGTTCATTGAATATACGCAGTGCTGCCTTTTGGTGGAAAAAAAACTGAAAACAAATCTATTTGTCCAGCCTCTGTCCGTCCTAAGGGCTGTGGACACGTGTGAGCTGCGTGAACAACATTGCTAAATCAGACGCACCCAGCTACGCTTTACTGCTGGCTTCGCCATTTGCTTTCCTTAATTGGGAAAAAAATACCTGCTCTGCCACAGTTAATAACTCTGCTACCCTCACGTTCAGTGACACATTAGCAGGGACACAGCACAGTTATTAAACTTCTCATGTTCATAGAATATACGCAGTGCTGCCTTTTGGTGGGAAAAAACTGAAAACAAATCTATTTGTCCAGCCTCTGTCCGTCCTAAGGGCGGTGGACACGTGTGAGCTGCGTGAACAACATTGCTAAATCATACGCACCCAGCTACGCTTTACTGCTGGCTTCGCCATTTGCTTTCCTTAATTGGGAAAAAAATACCTGCTCTGCCAGAGTTATAATAACTCTGCTACCCTCACGTTCTGTGACACATTAGCAGGAAAACAGCACAGTTATTAAACTTCTCATGTTCATTGAATATACGCAGTGCTGCCTTTTGGTGGAAAAAAACTGAAAACAAATCTATTTGTCCAGCCTCTGTCCGTCCTAAGGGCTGTGGACACGTGTGAGCTGCGTGAACAACATTGCAAAATCAGACGCACCCAGCTACGCTTTACTGCTGGCTTCGCCATTTGCTTTCCTTAATTGGGAAAAAAATACCTGCTCTGCCAGAGTTATAATAACTCTGCTACCCTCACGTTCTGTGACACATTAGCAGGAAAACAGCACAGTTATTAAACTTCTCATGTTCATTGAATATATGCAGTGCTGCCTTTTGGTGGAAAAAAACTGAAAACAAATCTATTTGTCCAGCCTCTGTCCGTCCTAAGGGCTGTGGACACGTGTGAGCTGCGTGAACAACATTGCTAAATCAGACGCACCCAGCTACGCTTTACTGCTGGCTTCGCCATTTGCTTTCCTTAATTGGGAAAAAAAATACCTGCTCTGCCACAGTTAATAACTCTGCTACCCTCACGTTCAGTGACACATTAGCAGGGACACAGCACAGTTATTAAACTTCTCATGTTCATTGAATATACGCAGTGCTGCCTTTTGGTGGAAAAAAACTGAAAACAAATCTATTTGTCCAGCCTCTGTCCGTCCTAAGGGCTGTGGACACGTGTGAGCTGCGTGAACAACATTGCAAAATCAGACGCACCCAGCTACGCTTTACTGCTGGCTTCGCCATTTGCTTTCCTTAATTGGGAAAAAAATACCTGCTCTGCCAGAGTTATAATAACTCTGCTACCCTCACGTTCTGTGACACATTAGCAGGGACACAGCACAGTTATTAAACTTAGATTATTCATTCACTAGAGGCAGTGGGGCCTTTCGTTTTCCAAAAAGGGCAAAAATTATATTTGGCCTGCAGTCTTGCGCCAATTTATTTCCTGCCTGTGAAATCAAATCACTGGTAATACAGCATGCTGAAGGGTAGGGGTAGGCCTAGAGGACGTGGACGTGGCCGAGGACGCGGAGGGCCAAGTCAGGGTGTGGGCACAGGCCGAGCTCCTGATCCCGGTGTGTCGCAGCCGACTGCTGCGCGATTAGGAGAGAGGCACGTTTCTGGCGTCCCCACATTCATCGCCCAATTAATGGGTCCACGCGGGAGACGGTTATTAGAAAATGAGCAGTGTGAGCAGGTCCTGTCCTGGATGGCAGAAAGTGCTTCGAGCAACCTATCGTCAACACGCAGTTCTGCGCCGTCCACTGCTGCAAATCCGAATCCTCTGTCTGCTGCTCCTCCTTCCTCCCAGCCTCCTCACTCCACTACAATGACACCTGCTCAGGAGCGGGAACACTCCCAGGAACTGTTCTCGGGCCCCTGCTCAGATTGGGCAGCAGCGGTTCCTCTCCCACCAGAGGAGTTTATAGTCACTGATGCCCAACCATTCGAAAGTTCCCGGGGTCCGGGGGATGAGGCTGGGGACTTCCGCCAACTGTCTCAACAACTTTCTGTGGGTGAGGAGGACGATGACGATCAGACACAGTTGTCTTGCAGTGAGGTAGTAGTAAGGGCAGTAAGTCCGAGGGAGCAGCGCACAGAGGATTCGGAGGAAGAGCAGCAGGACGATGAGGTGACTGACCCCACCTGGTGTGCAACGCTTACTCAGGAGGACAGGTCTTCAGAGGGGGAGTCAAGGGCATCAGCAGGGCAGGTTGCAAGAGGCAGTGCGGTGGCCAGGGGTAGAGGCAGGGCCAGACCGAATAATCCACCAAGTGTTTCCCAAAGCGCCCCCTCGCGCCATGCCACCCTGCAGAGGCCGAGGTGCTCTAAGGTCTGGCAGTTTTTCACAGAGACGCCTGACGACCGACGAACTGTGGTGTGCAACCTTTGTCGCGCAAAGCTCAGCCGGGGAGCCAACACCAACAGCCTCACCACCACCACCATGCGCAGGCATATGATGGCCAAGCACCCTGCAAGGTGGGACGAAGGCCGTTCAGCGCCTCCGGTTTGCACCGCTGCCTCTCCCCCTGTGCCCCAACCTGCCACTGAGATGCAACCCCCCTCTCAGGACACAGGCACGACCGTCTCCTGGCCTGCACCCACACCCTCACCTCCGCTGTCCTCGGCCCCATCCTCCAATGTCTCGCACCGCACAGTCCAGCCGTCGCTAGCGCAACTGTTGGAGCGCAAGCGCAAGTACGCCGCCACGCACCCGCACGCTCAAACGTTAACCGTCCGCATAGCAAAATTCATCAGCCTTGAGATGCTGCCGTATAGGGTTGTGGAAACGGAGTCCTTCAAAAGTATCATGGAGGCGGCGGCCCCGCGCTACTCAGTTCCCAGTCGCCACTACTTTTCCCGATGTGCCGTCCCAGCCCTGCACGACCACGTCTCCCGCAACATTGTACGCGCCCTCACCAACGTGGTTACTGCCACGGTCCACTTAACTACGGACACGTGGACAAGCACAGGCGGGCAGGGCCACTACATCTCCCTGACGGCACATTGGGTGAATTTAGTGGAGGCTGGGACAGAGTCAGAGCCTGGGACCGCTCACGTCCTACCCACCCCCAGAATTGCGGGCCCCAGCTCGGTGCTGGTATCTGCGGAGGTGTATGCTTCCTCCACTAAACCACCCTCCTCCTCCTCCTCCTCCTCCTCCTCCTCTGTCTCGCAATCAAGATGTGTTAGCAGCAGCATGTCGCCAGCAGTCGGTGTCGCGCGGTGTGGCAGCACAGCGGTGGGCAAGCGTCAGCAGGCCGTGCTGAAACTACTCAGCTTAGGCGATAAGAGGCACACGGCCCACGAACTGCTCCAGGGTCTGACACAGCAGACCGACCGCTGGCTTGCGCCGCTGAGCCTCCAACCGGGCATGGTCGTGTGTGACAACGGCCGTAACCTGGTGGCGGCTCTGCAGCTCGGCAGCCTCATGCACGTGCCATGCCTGGCCCACGTCTTTAATTTGGTGGTTCAGCGCTTTCTGAAAAGCTACCCACGCTTGTCAGACCTGCTCGTAAAGGCGCGCCGGCTCTGCGCACATTTCCGCAAGTCCCACACGGACGCTGCCACCCTGCGCACCCTGCAACATCACTTTAAGCTGCCAGTGCACCGACTGCTGTGCGACGTGCCCACACGGTGGAACTCTACGCTCCACATGTTGGCCAGGCTCTATGAACAACGGAGAGCTATAGTCGAATACCAACTCCAACATGGGCGGCGCAGTGGGAGTCAGCCTCCTTAATTCCTTTCAGAAGAGTGGGCCTGGTTGGCAGACATCTGCCATGTCCTTGGTAATTTTGAGGAGTCTACCCAGGTGGTGAGCGGCGATGCTACAATCATTAGCGTCACCATTCCTCTGCTATGCATCTTGAGAAATTCCCTGCAAACCATAAAGGCAGCTGCTTTGCGCTCGGAAACGGGGGCGGGGGAAGACAGTATGCCGCTGGATAGTCAGGGCACCCTCCTGTCTATTTCTCAGCGCGTACAGGAGGAGGAGGAGGAGCATGAGGAGGATGAGGAGGAGGGGGAAGAGACAGCTTGGGCCGCTGCTGACGGTACACCGGCTGATTGCCTGTCATCCTTTCAGCGTGTATGGCCTGAGGAGGAGGAGGAGGAGGAGGAGGAGGAGGAGGATCCTGAAAGTGATCTTCCTAGTGAAGACAGCCATGTGTTGCGTACAGGTACCCTGGCACACATGGCTGACTTCATGTTAGGATGCCTTTCTCGTGACCCTCGCGTTGCACGCATTCTGGCCACGACGGATTACTGGGTGTACACACTGCTCGATCCACGGTATAAGGAGAACCTGCCCACTCTGATTCCCGAAGAGGAAAGGGGTTCGAGAGTGTTGCTATACCACAGGACCCTTGCGGACAAGCTGATGGTAAAATTCCCAGCCGACAGCGCTAGTGGCAGAAGGCGCAGTACCGAGGGCAAGGTAGCAGGGGATGTGCGTAGATCGAGCAGCATGTACATCCCAGGCAGTGCAACAGTCTTTAAGGGCCTGGCCAGCTTTATGGCTCCCCACCAAGACTGTGTCACCGCTCCCCAGTCACGGCTGAGTCGGCGGGAGCACTGTAAAAGGATGGTGAGGGAGTACGTAGCGGATCGCACGACCATCCTTGGTGACGCCTCTGCCCCCTACAACTACTGGGTGTCGAAGCTGGACACGTGGCCTGAACTCGCGCTGTATGCCCTGGAGGTGCTTGCTTGTCCTGCGGCTAGCGTCTTGTCGGAGAGGGTGTTTAGTGCGGCTGGGGGAATCATCACAGATAAGCGTAGCCGCTTGTCAACCCACAGTGCCGACAGGCTAACACTCATCAAGATGAACAAAGGCTGGATTTCCCCAGACTTCTGTTCTCCACCAGCGGACAGCAGCGATACGTAAGCAATACGTAGCCTGCACCCGCGGATGGAAGCTACGTTCTCTCTCACCATCCAAAACGGGGACATTTCTGCTTCATCAATCTGTGTCTAATATTCCTCCTCCTCCTCCTCCTGCTCCTCCTCCTGAAACCTCACGTAATCACGCTGAACGGGCAATTTTTCTTAGGGCCACAAGGCTCAGTCAAATAATTTTTCAGAACAATTTTTATAAGTTTCAATGCGCTTAAAAGCATTGGAACTTTAACTTGAACCAATTTTTCGTTACACTGGGCTGCCTCCAGGCCTAGTTACCACTTAAGCCACATTAACCAAAGCGATTAATGGGTTTCACCTGCCCTCTTGGCTGGCCATGGCCAATTTTTGGGATGTACATTAGTACTGTTGATACAGCAATTTTTGTGGGCCCTCGCCTACAGTGTAATCAAATTAATTTTTAGCCCACCTGCATTACAGCTGACGTTACCTCAGCTGTGTTGGGCAGTGCAATGGGATATTTTTATGTACCGCCGGTGGGTTCCAGGGAGCCACCCATGCTGTAGGTGCACACAGAGTTTTTAATACATCTGTACACTTCTAAAGAACCCCAGTCTGACTGGGGCATGCAGTGTGGGCCGAAGCCCACCTGTATTACGCACGACATTACTACCTCAGCTGTGTTGGGCAATGCAATGGGATATTTCTGTGTACCGCCGCTGGCTTCCTGGCACCCACCCAGGCAGTGGGTCCACAGGGAGTTTAACCTACATGTGTCCACTTGTAAAGAACCCCAGTCTGACTGGGGCATGCAGTGTGGGCCGAAGCCCACCTGCATTAAGCACGACATTACTACCTCAGCTGTGTTGGGCAATGCAATGGGATATTTTTATGTACCGCCGGTGGGTTCCAGGGAGCCACCCATGCTGTAGGTGCACACGGAGTTTTTAATACATCTGTACACTTCTAAAGAACCCCAGTCTGACTGGGGCATGCAGTGTGGGCCGAAGCCCACCTCTATTACGCACGACATTACTACCTCAGCTGTGTTGGGCAATGCAATGGGATATTTCTGTGTACCGCCGCTGGCTTCCTGGCACCCACCCAGGCAGTGGGTCCACAGGGAGTTTAACCTACATGTGTCCACTTGTAAAGAACCCCAGTCTGACTGGGGCATGCAGTGTGGGCCGAAGCCCACCTGCATTAAGCACGACATTACTACCTCAGCTGTGTTGGGCAATGCAATGGGATATTTTTATGTACCGCCGGTGGGTTCCAGGGAGCCACCCATGCTGTAGGTGCACACGGAGTTTTTAATACATCTGTACACTTCTAAAGAACCCCAGTCTGACTGGGGCATGCAGTGTGGGCCGAAGCCCACCTCTATTACGCACGACATTACTACCTCAGCTGTGTTGGGCAATGCAATGGGATATTTCTGTGTACCGCCGCTGGCTTCCTGGCACCCACCCAGGCAGTGGGTCCACAGGGAATTATAAATGCATCTGTTTCCACTTATAAAGAAACCCAGTCTGACTGGGGCATGCAGTGTGGGCCGAAACCCACCTGCATTAACCCTTTCCAGTCCACTGTGTGACCTGTGAAGACATTAGGGTTTAAGGCTGTACAGCTCCGTTGTTGGTAGACGTCCGTCGGGGTTCTCTTACTGTATATTGCCAGCCTCTCTGCTGTCGGAGCCTATCCTACGTGTCAGCTCATGCAGTACTGGCTTTAGCCAGCATATAGCGCCGTTGTATAACGGCAGAAAAAGAGTAAGCCCCCTAGGAAAACCATATACAAATTGGATTGGAAAGGGTTAAGCACAACATTACTACCTCAGCTGTGTTGGGCAATGCAATGGGATATTTCTATGTACCGCCGGTGGCTTCCTGGCACCCACCCATGCTGTAGGTGCACACGGAGTTTTTACTACATCTGTACACTTATAAAGAACCCCAGTCAGACTGGGGCATGCAGTGTGGGCCGAAGCCCACCTGCATTAAGCACGACATTACTACCTCAGCTGTGTTGGGCAATGCAATGGGATATTTCTGTGTACCGCCGGTGGGTTCCAGGGAGCCACCCATGCTGTGGGTCGACAGGGACTTCACAATAGGGAGTTGTACCTGCCTGTGTCTATGAATTAAAAAGCCCGGTCTGACTGGGGCATGCAGACACCTTGACAGAATGAATAGTGTGTGGCACATAGGTTCCCCATTGCTATGCCCACGTGTGCAGCTCCTGATGGCGGTGGCACAGGATTCTATTTCTCATTGCTTCTGTACAGCATTGTGGGCTATCGCTCCGCCACTTTTAAAGAGGGTCGCTGCCTAGCCGTGCCAACCTCTGCAGTGTGTGCCTGCGGTCCCTCGTCATGGCAGACGCAATTCTAAATAGACATGAGCGTGGTGTGGCATGAGGGCAGCTGAAGGCTGCCCAGGGACACTTTGGTGTGCGCTGTGGGGGGGAGGGGGGGCGGTTGGGCAGCATGTAACCCAGGAGAAGTGTCAGTGGAGTGTCATGCAGGTAGTGATTGTGCTTTGTTGGAGGTAGTGTGGTGCTTAGCAAAGGTATGCCATGCTAATGAGGGCTTTTCAGAAGTAAAAGTTGTTGGGAGGGGGGGGGGGGCCCACTCTTGCCGGTATTGTGGCTTAATAGTGGGACCTGTGAACTTGAGATGCAGCCCAACATGTAGCCCCTCGCCTGCCCTATCCGTCACTGTGTCATTCCCATCACTTTCCTGAATTGCCCAGATTTTCACACATGAAAACCTTAGCGAGCATCGGCGAAATACAAAAATGTTCTGGTCGCCCATTGACTTCAATGGGGTTCGTTGTTCGAAACGAACCCTCGAGCATCACGGGAAGTTCGTTCCGAATAACGAACACCCGAACATTTTGGTGTTCGCTCATCTCTACTTAGTAGTTTAATGGTAGATGGAGACCTCGCGCAGCATAGACTATAGCTGAGAAGTATTTCCCGGAACACCACATTTCCAGACGAGTCGGCTTCTGTTGACTGGTCCGCACATTTGACATAGGAAATCTGAATGACATCCCGGCAGCGCTGCAGATTATTCCGGACATTTTCCGGTGTCTAAAAGTAGCATTTCCAGTGTGATTATAGGAGGTGATTGCTGCGTATGCAATTCCCTAATATTTAAAGTACGTTGAACGTGGAGTTTGTCTTTAGTTTATCTTGGACAACTCCATAATGTTATTTTCGGCAGGACTGATTCGCTATCTCTGAGCAGAGAGTAGATGTCTGTCTCTCAAGGGGCTGTTTTGTCTTGTGAAACCTCATTCCCTTTCTACCGTGCCACAGAGTATTGGGTCAGAGGGAGCTAGGGTCTGTGACTGCTGCTTGTCCTCGATTAGTCTTCATTCTTCCTATAATACTCCCTTTCTTTCTTAGAGCTCCTTCACACGTGCGTAAGCGGATTTGCGCGCACCTCAGCGCAGTTTTTTGCGTGCATCAGCATATTTTACTGTACTTTTTGCGCCGACGAGGCATATTCATTTGCGCGTGGCAAACAAAGATGCACCCATTAAAATGGCAAATTAGTCTAATGGGTTCCAGATATGTTCTTTTTCCAGTGGAATTATGCAGCAAATCATGCATCTTCTTGCGTATTGTGCATGCATTTGCCCATTTCCCATTGGAATCCTTCTATGGGGATCTTTGGTGTGCAAATGCGCAGAATAATAGAGCATGTTGGTGGATTGGTTTTTTGCGTGCCTGAAATGCACACGCAAAATATGAGAATGTTAAATGAACCCATTTAAATAATTGAGTTCTATTCTCTGTGTATTGTGTGCAGAAATTTTGCATGTGCAAATACACCCCTGTGAAGTGGCCCTTAAAACCTTGACATCCCCCAAAGATTGATGGATAAGTCTGGAGATACAGGGTGTCAGAATAGCTATTGTCAACACTATGTCAATCTCTGATTTCTTAAAGGGGTTTTCTGCCCTTTTTTTCAACTGACAATCTATCCTCTGGTAGATGATGGATGGGGTCTGCTGCTCGGGATCCCGGCCATCAGCTGATCGTCCAGCTTGCTATCTAGTACAGCGGGCCAGACGTTGTCATCAGCGGACAGGGGAGGAAGTGGGAGAACTGGCTTCACTCCCATTGAAATCACTAGGAGCGACGCTATTCCACTTCCTGCTCCTGTTACTGACATCCCTTCCTGACAGGAAGTGGAATAGCAACGAGGCACTCCTATTGATTTTAATGTGAGTGAAGCCAACGTTCCCACTTCCTCCCCTGTAAGCCAATAACAACATTCGGCTCGCTGTATTGAACAGCGGTTCTAACGATCATCTGATGGATCGGCATTCTGAGAGGCGGACCCCATTCATCAACTATTGATGGTCTACCCAGAGGGGGAAAAAAAGGCAGAAAACCCCTGTAAGAGAATCTAGAATGGGAACAGCTTCCTGAAGTGCTAAACTAAGGGGTGAAAAGAAGGCACTTCTGTGGAGTCACATGGTGTGCAAATCAACAGTTCTTACGCTGTGTGCCATTTGGGGGGACTGTATAATAGATAACGTTACACTCACTAGGTATAACTCTGTTAGGACATCACAGCGCTATAGTGGGCATGTTCAGTGACCTGTGCAGAGGGAGGGAGGAGGTGAGCTGTAGCCACCACAATAGTGAAGACTGTGTTATTTTCCTCCAGCTTTATAATAAAGGTTTTACTTTTCATTGTAATTCTGCCTGTGATGGTGACTGCTATCCCAAACCCTATTGTACACAGCAAAAAGTGACAGGAAGTGTTGTTCTTTTGTGAGTGTTGGTGTGAAAAGAGCAATATTTCAGGATTATTGTTTTTTCTTAATATAGATCGTGACAAGGAGAGTTAAAAAATTACCTCAAATGTTTTAAGAAAATATGTTTAACATGGCATTACAGACACACTTCCAATTGAAAGTGAATGGCCTGTAACACCAACCCTGGCCACTGCAGTAAGAACAGAGCTGTCTGCTTCCTTCAGGAATCAGCTTAGTGCACTGGCCTGGATCGACTATTGATGGCCTAGCCTAAGAACAGACCATCAGTAGTTTACACAACTGGGCAGCCCCTTTGATACCACCAAGAACCACCTTCTGCTATTGCTCTTTGTAGAATACTGTATGAGTAGCTTTACTTTACTTTTTCCCTTTTTTTCTTTAATAAACTTAGGATTGTGTCCCTCTTACATTACCAATACAACTGAAAACTTTCTTTCCACTATTTGGTTTTTGCCTTTGTGAAGTTTCAGAGATTTATCGTGAAGAAGCAACGTCCCATTTGCCAAAACCGAACAATCCAAACTCAGTCTAACTGTACATAGACTATGAAGATACGTACACCATTCATGGAGTTCCCTTCCAACCCTTATTCCTACAATGGACTTTTAGTCGGGGTTCCCTCTCCTGGTCAGCTTCTGTATTGACTTGTAAACACAATAGCACTAGAGGTTACACTTATCTTGCATCCCGACTCACATCTCCCAAGAGATCTTTATGTGCAAGTAATAAGAATTCCAATAGTTGGAACTTGCCAAGGCACATGTGTGGGTAAAAGGGGCAATCTGGGGAGAAAGGTTTTTTTTCGAATTGTGCTCAGCGCTGTAGAAAAGCATAAAAAAAGTAATACCTTCCCTGATGCCCGATGTGATGGGGCTGGGTCCCCCTCTGCACTCTGCGATTACGTCCTATCACAGGGTCATGTGAGTGCGTCATCCAATTACCAGCTTTTCAAATCTCAGGATAAGCCAATAATCAGCTGCACTGATCACATGACCTTTTGATAGGCTGTTACCATTGGAGCAGGTTGAAGAGTGCAGTGGGGAAAGAGTGCAGCGGGAGCTGCAGGATATCGGGGGAGGCGAGTGTGAGTTTTAAAAAAATATTTTTATACAGTAATGAACACATTTCAGTTTAAATTGTTTTTCTTCTCAGACTTTCCCTTTGAGGCCAAATTCGCACCACTGTATATGCACGCACATTCCCACCATGTTTTGGCGGAAAGTGAGTTGCGTTGTTTGCACGAACAAAAAGATACGCATTGATGCTCCAAGCCACTGAAATGGCCAAGCAGTTTCATGTCCTCAAAAGTTTTCTTTCCCTGCGCATATGCGCATGAAAATAGAGCATGCGAACAAACCCATTGAAATCAATTGGTTCTATTTTTTGCGTATTGTGAGCGCAAATACGCTCGTGTGAATCCGGCCAAAGTGACCTTTTTACATGTGCAGAATATTTCTGAAAAAAAAAGCAGGAAGATAGGTCCTGCTCTATCTTTCTCGCATGTAGTTAATACCGTATTTCCTCAAAAATAAGCCCTAGTTACACTCCATTAAAAAAAAGAGGAATACTTACCCAGCAGGCTCGGCCACTCATACAACATTACTTCCTGGTTGCGGGATTCATAAATCCCGCCTCCAGAAAACAATGGCTGTGACTGGTTCTATGAGCGTTGCTCAGCCAGTCAATGCAGCTCTCGATGAACCAATCACAGCCATTGCTTCCTGGAGGCAGGATTTATGAATTTCTCGTAAACTAGGAAGTGATCCTGTATGGGCGGCTGAGAACTGCAGGAACCGTGCTGAAGCTCTGGAGAGCAGCGGGAGGGACCTGGACCAAGCCACAGGGGTAAGTATAAGAAGACATTCTCCAAAAATAAGACCCAGCACCTCTTTTGGGAGCAGTATTATAGTAGTTATATTCTTGTACATAGGGGACAGTGTTATAATAGTTATATTCTTGTACATAGGGGGCAGTATTGTAGTAGTTATATTATTGTATATAGGGGGCAATAACATAGTTATATTCTTGTACACTGGGGGCAGTATTATAGTATATATATTATTGTACATAGGGGGCAGTAATATAATAGTTATATTCTTGTACACCCGGGGCAGTATTGTAGTATTTATATTCTTGTACAAGGGGACAGTATTAAAGTAGTTATATTCTTGGACATAGGAGCTGTAATATAGTAGTTATATTTTTGTAGAATAATAATGACCTCCAGGGTCATCGGGTCCAACCTCCTGCTAATTGCAGGATTTACTAAATCATTCCAGAAAGATATTTGTCAAGCCTTTGTTTGAACATTGAAGGAGAACTCACCACCTCTCATGGTAACCTGTTCCACTCATTGATCACCCTCACTGTCAAAAATTTTTTTCTAATATGTAATCTGTGTCTCCTACCTTTCAGTTTCATCCCATTGCTTCTAGTCTTTCGTTGAGCAAATGGGAATAGGGCTTATCCCTCTGTAGTGTGACAACCCTTCAGATATTTGTAGACAGCTATGAAGTTTCCTCTCAGCCTTCTTTTTTGCAAGCTAAGCATTCCCAGATCCTTCAACCGTTCTTCATCGGACATGATTTGCAGACTGCTCACCATCTTGGTAACTCTTCTATGAACTTGCTCTAGTTTGTCTATGTCTTTTTTAACGTGGGGTGCCCAGAACTGGACACAGTATTCCAGATGAGGTCTGACTAAGGAAGAGTAGAGGGGGATAATTACATCACGTGGTCTAGACTCTATGCTTCTCTTAATACATCCCAGAATTGTGTTTGCCTTTTTGGCTGCTGCATCACATTGTTCACCCATGTTCAGTCTATTATCTATTAGTATACCCAAGTCTTTTTCACATGTGCTGCTGCTTATCCCAATTCCTCCCATTCTGTATGTCTTTTCTTCATTTTTTTTGCCCAGATGTAGGACTTTGCATTTCTCCTTGTTAAATACTAGAGATGAGCGAGCGTACTCGCTAAGGCAAACTACTCGAGCGAATGAGAGAGAGGTCTCCCCCGCCCCCTGTTCCCCCCCTGCCGGCACCCCGAATCCTTTGAGACGAGCTGGGAGTACTCGCATAAGGCACTACTCGCTCGAGTAGTTTGCCTTAGCGAGTACACTTGCACATCTCTATTAAATACCATTCTGTTAGCCGCTGCCCACTGTGCAGGCTTTTCTAGAGCTTTTTGAATACTCTCTCCTTATTTCTTCCCTAGTGTTAGCTATCCCTCCTAGCTTTGTGTCGTCGGCAAATTTGATCAATTTCCCATCAATTCCCTCCTCCAATAAATAGGAGCAGTATTATAGTAATTATATTCTTGTACATAGGGGCAGTGTTATAGTAGTTGTATTCTTGTACATAGGGGGCAGTATTATAGTAGTTACATTCTTGTACAAAGGGCGCAGTATTATAGTAGTTCTTGTACAGGGGAGCAGTATTATAGTAGCTATATTCTTGTACATAGGGGGCAGTATTGTGGAAGTTATATTCTTGCACATAGGAGCAGTATTATAGTATTTATATTCTTGCACATTGGAGCAATATTATAGTAGTTATATTCTCGTACATAGGGGCCAGTATTATAGTAGTTTTATTCTTGTACATAGGGGGCGGTATTATAGTAGTTATATTCTTGTACATAGGAGCAGTATTATAGTAGTTATATTCTTGTACATCGGGGAACAGTATTGTAGTAGTTATAGTCTTGTACATAGGGGACAGTATTATTGTAGTTATATTCTTGTACATAGGGGACAGTATTCTAGTAATTATATTCTTGTACATAGGGAGCAGTATTATAGTAGTTACATTCTTGTACATAGGGGACAGTATTATAGTAGTTATATTTTTGTATATAGGGGACAGTATTCTAGTAGTTATATTCTTGTGCATAGAGGACAGTATTATAGTAGTTATATTCTTGTACATAGGGGGCGGTATTATAGTAGTTATATTCTTGTACATAGGGGGCAGTATTATAGTAGTTATATTCTTGTACATAGGGAGCAGTATTATAGTAGTTATATTCTTGTACATAGGGGGCAGTATTATAGTAGTTATATTCTTATACATAGGGGAGCAGCATTATAGTAGTTTTGCTGAGTATTGTGCATTTGCACGCATATTGAGTGCGTATTTGCGCACCTCATATAGACCTCTACGGTGCACACAAATAGGGCAGGTCCTGGGAATTAACTTATTGACATAATTGGGTTTTATCCTCTGTATATTTTGTGCGTAAAAACATGCAAATATGGTCGTCTGAAGAAGCCTTGTGGCTGGGGTAAGACTTTGCTTTCGTGGAGTGGTTCGCACCACTGTTGCAGCATGGCCACATTATAGTAGTGGACCAATATATCTGTAGTTTGGCTACTTTCACATCAGTGCTGGGGATTTTGCTTTCTTGCTCCATTCAGCTGAATGGTCTCATCGCTGGGCGGACCCATTGACTATTATGGGGTCTGCCTGCTTTCTGCCCAGCTGGCTGACTTTTGGACGGAAGAAAAAGTGCTGCATATGCAGCATCCGAGGAGCAGGCTCACAGCTGAGGAGAAAGCGGTGTAGATAAAGGTTTATGTCACGGTGGCTCTACCATCTCCCCCCCCCCCCCCCCCCCCCGAGGGTAGCTTTGGACCCGACCAAGTTACTGCTGGGGGAGGTCATAGGGAGAAGTAGTTGGAAATTACCATGAGTCTCTCTTGTCATTCATGATGCCACCATACTGTCCTCTGCGGTGAAACTGGATGATGTAATAAAAGAGTCCACACACAGGGCAACTTTTCATGGACAAACTGGGAACGGTCAGTAATGTCTATTTGCTTCAAGTTTCGAACAGTTCAAACAAACATTAGGGTATTGACACAAATTACCTTTCCAGAATGTGGTGTGACAGGGAGGACTTCTCGGGATGACTCCGTTCAATCCACAGGCTAGTTATTTGTGAAACCCTCGCTCCCGGTGACTTTTCAACTCTCTAGCGGTCCACACTCACACAACAGGCATTTTCCTGTTTTCCCTCTCTCCCTCTGGGTTCTAGCAATGACACTGGCACATCCTGGGTGAAGTATTCCCAGGCCAAGCTGGGTCTGGTTAAAAAAAAGAAAAAAAATTTACTCACCTCTCCGCCGCTCAGACGCGTTCTCTGGCTGGCTCCCCTGCACTGCTGTCCAGCCCTTTCAGCAGGTGGGGATTTAAAAATACCCGCCTCCTGAAAGGGCTGTGCTTACTGGCTGAGCGCTCATGAATGAATAGCTAAGCACTAGCTGTAATTGGCTGAGCGCTCAGCCAATCCGCACAGCCCTTTCAGGAGGCGGGATTTTTAAATACCTGCTTGCTGAAAGTGCTGGACAGCAGTGCCGGGGAGCCAGACGGAGGACGCGTCTGAGCGGCGGAGAGGTGAGTAATTTTTTTTTTCTTGTTTGAACCAGTTAATGATGATTTTCAGGGAAGGGCTTATATTTCAAGCCCTTCCCCAAAAATCATACTGCGGGGTTTGCCACAAACCACTACTTTCAATGGGACCAGCAGCAGCGCCGATCACATTGAAAGCAATGGGATAGCATGCTGCACTTCTGCCACAGCTGAAAACACTGGCGAGATCCCGGCGTCATCTCGGCGTTTTTCTCACACTGCGAGGAGAGTGTTTTCACTTGCTCTCGCAGCACAAGAGAGAAAAAAACGCCAGTGGGTGTCAATCTTCAGGGTGATAAAAGCTATCAGTGTTCCTTAAGTGTAGGTGACAGGTAGTTTTAGTGTAGATGCAGCAGAGTACCACGTGCGTGCGCTGCATCTGCGGTTTACACTATGCATTCCTAAGATGTCCCAATGACAGCCGTGACAGTTACTTACAGGACAGTATCTCATCTGGGCAGCACAGCCAGCTGCATAGAAAAGCACAGCCAACAAGAGGAACCGTTACATGACAGATTGCACTGGAGGTATGTGAAACATTTCATAAAAAAATGCGAAATAGAGTTCAGTAAACATCCCGGCATGAAGACATTCAGACTAACATCCCCAAATCATCCCAACGGATAAAGTATGCTAGTACAGTTTAGTCTTATCCTCTGTGTCATTTCCAAACTGCAAACAAGGGTGGAATAAATAACGTTGTGAAAAAGATTAGCCAAATCGCCACAGTTTTATACATTCTGAAAAGTAGCAAGTGTGGTTAGAGGTGCAGCCAAGTGACCAAATATGTCCTCTCCACTCCTCACATTACTTGTAGCTGCAGGTAGCACATCCAAAAGCTCACTTGTTCCTTGGCAAAGTTGGAATTTATTTACTCTGGGTCATACTTTCTGTGTCCTTCCCACCCAGAAGCCCTCTTCTGGTGCCAGTCAGTCCAGTGGTGTTCTTAAAACTCTATGAGGCTTCATAGCAAAACTCAGAATTCGTCTCCTCCCCATATATATGTTCTCTGAATAGTGTAGTCACCATAGAATAGCCAGATACCAGTTCTACACATTGATAGTGGTTACAGTGTAGTTACCTCCAGTAATCACAGGTGGCGCCTTCACAGATTGGAATCATTCATTTTCCTTTCTTCCCCAGACCATCATGAAGACTTCTTCCAGCCATAACCCAACTCTGCACACTCTCCTTATCCTGCCGCTACTGGACCTCCCTTTAGTACTAGTGTCTCCTCTGTGTCGCTTTTTTGACTCCACAAACATATGCTCTCTGTGGCCCACAAAGTGATAATGTGCCCTTAGGTCCCCACTAAGTAATAGTCCCCCCTCTGTAACTCCACTTAATAATAATCCCCCTTATAGGGCCCCATTTAGTAATATTGCCCCCTCTGTGACTACACTTACTAATAGTGCCTCCTCTTTGGCCCCACCTAATAATTATGCTTCCTCTGTGGCCCCACTTAATAATAGTGCCTCCTCTGTGGCCTTACTTAGTAATAGTGCCCTCTCTTTGGCAACACTTAGTAATGGTTCCCACACTGTGGCCTCACTAAGTAATATTGCACTCAAGTTAGTATTAGTGCCTTACTTCCCCTGTAGTCCATAGCTCACAAAACTCTGATCAGCAGCATTAGAACCATCTTCTTTACTACCACAGTACTACAGGCTGACAGCTCTGTAAAGCATAATATAAGCTCCTCCGCCCACCCCCGGCATATACTGTACTGTGAGAACAGGCAACGGGGTGAGGTGCTAGGTTATGCTCTGCACAGGGCAGTACGCCGTTAGTAGTACTGCGTGAGTAAAGATGATGGTTTTTCTACCACTAGGGGGAGCTTTTGACATACTCTCTGCTATTGAGATCAGTGTGTGAATTGTATGCAGTGAGCGCCCACTGCTGGTGACTACAGACAGACAGATTTGCAGAGAATGTGGAGCTTTACATACCGTAGTAGGACAGAAGTTATTTGTTATCCACAGCATGTTTGACCACCACTCCATTCATACAGGGAGCTTTGAGACCCTCATTCTTGGGATTGGTGGGCGGCCCAGTGCTTGGACGCTTACGGATCACTTAGTTTTCCCCTTTAATGATCTACTTTACCAGTAATAGTGTTATGATTTAGTTTGTAAATGAAGTGAACATGAAAACAGCTTACCAGAGTCAATATTGACGATAATGAGTAAGGCTACACCTAGCGGCATCACAAGGAGACCTTAATTATTTATTTCACATTACCTCACATCAGAAAAAGTTACCAGTCACTTTTTGAGCATCGGGCACATTTCTGTCAGACGGTAGAACTTGTTTTCTGGGAGATTATAAAGGACTGGCAGCCACGTGTGTACAGGATAGATGTAAGGCTCTGTCCACATCGGTGCTTCGTGCTCGCCAACGAGGATCTGGTATTTTTGAAGGCCAGTAGAACACGATCTGCACCGCTATTCGTGTTGTCAGAATACAGGGACGCCCACAGGATCAGTTTCACACAGACTGATTTGTATGCTCAGAATTTGTGTGCGCAATACGCAGAGAATGGAACCTATTGACTTCAATGGGTTCACTCCCAATACCCTTGCGTGAAAAAAAAATGCAGCATGCTCTATCTTTATGCCCTTTTGCACACCAAAGGCCCCATAGAAGTCTATTGGATGTGCTCAAATGCACACTCAATATGTGTGCAAACATACTATCATACTGCGCAATTCTGTGAAATAAACACACCTGGGCCGCATTAAGATAAATAGCCTTTTAAATCACGGAAAGGGTGTGTCGTGTGTGTGTGTGAACTGGCCCGGCGTGCGCAAAAAGTACAGTACTATGTGCCGATACATGCACAAATCTACTTCATCCAACCTCGTTCATGCAAATACGTTGCACTAGGGTGAGTATTTTTGCATATATATTTGTGTGAAGTCACCCTTACACAGTGTTTCACGCATCTCACAGTATATTGGCAACACATTTGCGAATCCCCATAGACTCCTATGGAGCCTTTGTTGCACAAATGCGCAGGAAAAAAGGAAAACATGCTGCAGGGTTTTTTTTTTCATGTATGCTAAGTGCAGGCATAAAAAAGAGTAATGGCAAATCAATGGGTTCTATTTTCTGCGTATTGTGCGCACAAATATTGCGCACGCAAATACGGTCATGTGAAGACGTCCTTGTAACCTAATTATTATGAGATGACTGCAGACTCCCAGTGTACACAGCACATGCTGAAAAGTGACAGGGAATGTCAGGCTATTGCTAGGGGTCCGTGAACGGCGCGAAAACTGATATATTTCAAAGATATCTTTTAGGGTGCGTTCACACGAACGTATATCGGCTCGGTTTTCACGCCGAGCCGATATACGTTGTTCTCGTGTGCAGGGGGAAGAGGATGGAAGAGCCAAGTGCAGGAACTGAGCTCCCGCCCCCATCTCTGCCTCCTCTCCGCCCCTCTGCACTATTTGCAATGAGAGGAGGCGGAATAGGGGCGGGGCTAAAGTCCGGGAATTAGCCCCGCCCCCGCCCCACCTCTCCCCATTGCAAATAGTGCAGAGGGCGCGGAGAGGAGGCAGAGAGGGGGCGGGAGTCTCAGTTCCTGGCCCTGGCTCTTCTATTCTCCCCCCCTGCACCCGAGGACAACGTATATCGGCTCGGCGTGAAAACCGAGCCGATATACGTTCGTGTGAACGCACCCTTAAAATGAAAATTAAAGGAGTTTTCCACTTTGGACAAACCCTTCTTGTTATAAGGGAAGCTGATTACAAAGTGTCCCTCTGCTGGGATCCCCAGTGATCAGCCGTAATTTCACGGGAGATCTTAATGTTCCTGCAGTGCCCCCAGAGGAGAAATAAAGCATTACCCAGTTGGCATTTAAATCAATGGACTATCCATGTAATGTAGGGCAGGACGCGTCCTCTGGAGAAAGAGATGCTCTTAGTAACCGCCGTTAATTTTGGCTAATAGCTGAGTATCCTGAAAGAAGAATTACTCTCTTTTAAAAGAATTGTACCAATTGACTTTTACTACCTATACATATAATATAAAATAATATATACACCACAACTTCACTATTGATGGGGTGTCCTTAATATAATCCATCGATACATGATCAGTGGGATAAATAGGATGAGCTGCAATCCCAGGAGCAACTACCTACATGGATGAACAATGATGTCTGGGTAAACAGCGAAAGGCAGTGGTCACAGGAGCATGCAGCCCTTCCATTGTACTGATTGGCTGGGGTCATGGAAGTCATACCCCAACCTGTTAAACATCCTAAAGATAGGCCATGAATCTATACGTCATACTATTGATGACGTATGCTCAGGATAGATCATCAATAGCTGATTGGCTGGGGGGCGATCAACTGATCAGGTGCCCTATGTCAGCTCTGCAAATACCCCTTTAGGCCTACTGCAGATGGCCAGGTTGGATCCCGAGATGCGAGTCGTGCCCCTGCAGTGACCCAGCGCTCACCTCCTTTCGGCGTCTCGCTCTGCGCCAGCTGTCGCACAGCTGCACATGCACAGACCAGAGCTGGTGCGTCACCAGTGACGTTTCTGTGCGAGCATAGGACATGCCGCGATTTGTTTGCCGTGTGCGTTTTCACGCGCTCAAATTGCGGCTGTCTGCATAGGATTGCATTATCTAATGCAATCCTATGGCAGTGGGCACGGGCGGAACTTCTGCAGGAAATCCCGCCGCAGAATTTCCGCCTGTGTGCATTTGGCCTTAATTTTGAAGCATGTTTTTTTTTTTTATATTTCGTAATAAATAGTTGCAAAGCAAGAAAATCAAAAATAGTTGATGTCCTCGAAGAGTCCTTGAAAAGTTCCTTATTTTCTGGAAGCAGTGCAATTCTCGATGAAATGTGTGAATCATTCCCAGTGTGACTTATCTGTATCTTGGTGTTTCCTCTGTGTTTCTTGTTGTAATACCAACTATTTTTAGGCGTTTCCTCCTTACATTATTGTTTCCTCCGGCCTGCCCTTGTGAAGGCCGCATTGTGAGGTCATGTCTATTTCATTTTCATTCTCTACTGGGATTTCGAAGTCATAGTATTTGTAATTTAGTGTCTTTTAGGGGGAAAGGGAGAAATTGGTTAATTATCGTGAATCCAAACATTAATAAAAGGGCAAAAAAATGGCAAACAGCTCAAATTGGTCTCAAAAGTAGAAGTCACCTGGTCCCTGCTGCTCTTCACTTCCACCTGCAGCCACAATGAAGTCCTGATAATCGGACACATGACTGCTGCAGCATGGTGTAGTGACAAAAACACTGATTTCAGTGGTCTATCACTTAGGCCACTTTCAACAGGCGACAAAATCACGTAATGGGACGGTGCTACAAATCGCATGTATGTGAAGCTCATGCTTTGCAATGGGTTACTTCACATTAGCGATGTTTTGTAGGCTGCTACATTGTGAGGGGGAAAAAAATTGCAGCATGCTCTATACAACTGCGATTTGCGATGTTTTGTAACCTATGAAGCCTTCCTTTGTGTTGCATCACATTGCAGGAAATCACGGTTTTCGTGCGGTGCATTGCAAATTTTACAGTAGGAAGTCCTACTGTTTGTCCCTAAAATAAGCCCTAGCTGCATTAAAAATACCACAAAACAATACATTACCTAACAGGCGCTGTCCGCTCCGCCACACTTCTCCTCTGGCAGTTCCGTGGCACTTGTTTGTAGTCTTCAGCCACAGCTTCCTGGTCAGGGGGTTCAAATATCCCGGCCTCAGTAAGTGCTGGCTTTGATTGGCTGAGCTACGGCGCTCAAGGACCAATCAATGCAGCACTTGATGAACCAATCACAGGCATTGCATTGAATGGCTGTGATTGGTTCATCGAGTGCTGCATTAAGCTGCAGCGTTGCCTAGAGGCAGGATTTTTGATCCCCCAGACCAGGAAGCGCGGGCTAAAGACTACAAATAAGTGCTCCCGAACTGCCGAAGGAGAAGTATGACGGAGCGGACAGCGTCTGTTAGGTAATATATTGCAAAGTTGCGATATCCACATGAGAGAACCCAGCGATATCGCACAGAACACAGATGCGATAGCGCTGAGATTTTCTCGCAGCGTTATTGCCCGTGTGAAAGAGGCCTTTGCAACTGGCAGGGAGAGGGAGAAGGGGACTGAGCCCCTGGTTAGTTATTGTTTTTAAATGGGGGTAAAGATCCTGTATCACGTTCTGACGCCACCATTCCCACACACCTTTATTCTATGCAGCGGAGTAATAAACACAGAGACTTGTGTATCGTACCTCGGGTCCTCAGGAACAGTTGAGGCTCAGTAAAACTTTACTTGAACAGACTTGAAATAACAGGCAGTTACAGGTATCTTTCACTTGCATAACATTACAGACAGAAGCTCAGAGGATGGGAGGAAACACAGGAACAATACTGCCCTATAGTCCACGTTATCTGTATATCACCGATCCTGGAAATTGGGTATACTCCGGAGGAGGTAAAAGTAGGGGTCTCTCCACATACACTCTGGCAGACAATTATTGAAGATGGCTTAGCCTAGATGCACTGCACACAACATCTGCGTGGGTGTCACAATTACGTACCTCTGTGTGGTGATCCTAATGGCGGAAAGCCACACAGGAAAAATGATGCCTGTAGTGTGAACGGGTACCTGGTACGGTGGGTTTCTCTATACAGAATTATTTGGGTGTTTCTCTCGGTCTGGGGGATTTAGTAACTCACTCGTTCTCTCGTGCTTTCACATGTGGTAGGGATGTCTCTCCTTCTCCTTTATTTTAGACACGAGGAAAAGTGTCTCCCCGTGCCCCTGCAGTTTCTCCAAAGGATTGGAGAAAAGGGAAGATCCTCAGCTCCAACATGGGGAGCCTCTACTTCTTCTCCGTTTTCAATGCAAGGAAGCTAAGGCTGGGTTCACACAAGGTGGATTTGCCGTGGAATTTCCGTCTTGGATTTTGCTGCGGCAAATCCGCCTACGGTCGCTAGTCCCTTGATTAGCCAACCAAGTGGATGAAATTTGTAAAAAATCTCGTCCACACAGGACGGGCAATCCGTTGCGGCAAAGCTGGCGCTGCGGCGTGGATTCCCCAGCCATTGCATGTCAATGTTTTTTTTTCCATTGCGGCCATGCTGTCCTCAATGGGAGCGATGGCCACAACGGAAAAGCATGTGGCCAAGCCGCTCCAAAACCCGTGGCTAAGTGCCAAAGGTTTTGAAGCAGCGCTTTCCCTGTGGAAATCTCGCGTTTTTTTGCTGCGGCCAAACCGCAAGATTTCCGGCGGTCTTCCAACCTTTAGGAACCCAGCCTAAAGGTTCTTCCCTGCATCACTGTGGGTCCTCCAACAGCATGGGTAGAAGGATGATCATCAACACCACCTTTCCACTCTCTGACACTTACATTTATAACCTCACTTGTACCACATGACACAGTAGGAAAGATACATTCAGCAGCAGCAGAGCTGACAGGCAATGATTTTAGGGGAGTTAACCCTTCAGATGCTGCAGCTGTGCAACATACATACAGAAAATTGTCATGACAGTTTTGCACAGTGCATCCACATGAGACAGAACACGTATGACAATTATGGAGGGGACCAGGATGTTGTTCTAGAACGCTACAGTTCCCCCCTACTTAAAAATAAGCTGACCCAGGCACCTCTAAAACAGAGTGTATACATCCGAAGACGTGCCATCTTAAGTGTATTACTTCACTATCACTGGAAAAGATTTTGCGCAGTCGCAGAGTGTGCAAGGCGAAACCTGAGACAACACTAAATGACATTTATGGAGGGGAGCAGGATGTTGTTCTGAGACACTACACCTTACATCAATCTGTATAGGAGTTTTGGGAAACTTACTTTTGAGAGTTTGTAGTGTCGGCAGAGAAGAGTCTCTCACACTCTTCTCTCTATAGGCACTGATCGACAGGTCTCTCAGTATGCTCATGGAGAGACCTGTCAATTAGTATCTGGAGGGTTGCGTTCATACATGAATATGCATGAGCAGCATCTGACTCATTTCAGGCCGACATGCTGATATAATGCAGGCTTACAGACTGGAAAGGAGACCAGATTGCAGATCTAGTTTGACACACATTGTAAGTCTTGAGTGAACACACACTGAAAATCAAGAAGCAAAAAAACACTAAGCAATGTGAAATTTTTACGCAAGACTAAAGGCCCATTTAGATACGATTCTTGCTCAAAATTCACTCAAACCCATCTTTTGAGCAATAACCATTGCCTCTAAATGCACAGGCATTGTGCAGTTTTCGCGCACAATTCGTTTCTCGCTCAATTCTAGTTTTTTAGAATTGAGCGATGAATTCTTATCGGCAGTGCAGGCTGTTATCACAGTCAGCAGCGCTGATAAGATTCTTTCAGTTCATGTCCAGCTGGTAGTTCACAGCGGGACGTGAGCTGTAATCGCGGAGAACAATACAGCTGTTTGCTTATGCAGAACAGCTGTATTGTTTGCTGAGTGATAGCAGTGGTGTCCTGCTCCGCCTGCATAGCTCTTTAGTAGCTACTTAGCTACTATAGACTATGCAAAGATGATCGCTTAAAACTGTCACTCTGTCGTTTGAGCGATCAACTACCAGTGTACATGGGGTTTTAAGGGGAATGAATTAACAGCGAAGACTAAAGATTTCCTCCTAAATGAGCAACCGCTGATCATCAGACTAGTCGGGGCCGGGATTTCACTGCCATACCAGGGTAAAACATCTAGTGGACAGAAAAACTTGTCACCGAAAGGGGTCAGAGGAGGATGTCAGGAATCATTCTGACCAACAGGCACTGCACAGTCAGCTGAATACAACGCTGGTGCTCCAAATAAGATCTGAATATATGGCTCGCCGTTCCTTAAAACAAATGGGCTTTAACAGCAGATGACCAGTTCCAGCTCCATTGTGTCTAAGAGAAACACAAAGGTGAGACTCCCTTAGACAAAAGAGCACAAAACTTGTATCATTGAGCAGAAAAACATCTCCTGGTCAGATGAATACAGATTTCTGTTGCACCGTACTGTGGGAGGTCAGAATTTGGTACAAGCAGCATGAATCGATGACCCCTTCCTGTCAGAGGGGTAGAGGTGGAGAAATGATGTGGGGAATGTTTTCTTCGCAGACCTGTGGTTGAATGCCATGATGAAATAATGGTGTTGTGAAGACAGGTATAGGTCCAATGCACTACTAGATGGGGGTCTCTAATAAAGTGGCCATGCATTGTATATAATCATGTTTCATTGACTCGTTGCAATTTTTCTAGTTGTGGGGGCCATTTTTAGAAAAGTTACAAGCAGTGCAGCCCTACTGGTTCTCTTATAAATGAACTCGTCAAAAAGATGCTAACTATCGCTTTATGAACATATGAATGAGGATTTACCGTCTGGCGCTAACGGCATCCTTGTGGATCATTTTGGATCTTTAAGTCATGGAACAGCCTTAATAAATCTGGGTTTCCATCGGAGCGCCGCACTATCATTTCTGCAGTTGGTATTAAATGCTCAATTTAGTTGTCATATTGATTATCCGCATGCCTGTAATGATATACTATTAATTAGAAGTCCACACGTTCCTTCTTAGGATAATTGTGATGGGGCATGTAAGGTCAGAAGTGACCGCTAATTTAACGACGTGTGCAAACCTCCAAGTGGAGCCTGTGAGTCACCGACTGCCGACACCGTTCCAGCGCTGGAATGCGCTCGCATCAAGAATTCCAATGGAGGTGCAATACTGTGCCCCCGCTGGACATCGCAGCGTCCTTCTCCCTTCTAGTAGAGCTCTCCAACCAATTGGCACGGGGTTTTGTTCAGTAAAATAGACCAACTTCAAGAAAGGAATTGAAAGTATTTACAGCGTTGGATGAGTGTGTTTGGCTGCGGAAGGGTGAAGGTGAGGCTCACACTTCATATGTAACAGCTCCATACTCATGTCCTCCCTGCTGCTGGCTGCCAGTTTTATGTCATACAACATCAGCCTTGGCTCCTTGCAGACAAAGGTCAGCTGAGGGAGAAAAATGATGGATGAAAAATGAGGACTAGTTATGATCTGCCGGGCTTTATACGCTTCGCCTGAGCAGCGCAATTTAATGATCAAGCAGGAACTTATACTTGTGAAATAGACTGGCATCATTTTACATTAAAAGCTGATTCACTTTGTAACCCCTTAAGCACCAGGGTGTTTCAGTCCTAAAGGGCAGCCACTTTTTAGGGAAGTTTTACTGCCCTATTTCTTTTTCCCTCAGCTACCAAAAGTATTTTTGCAGTGTTTTTTTCCCCTTGACCTAAATTGCTATTTCTTTATATATTTTTTTCTCACTGACTTTTTTCCTGTTTGTTTGTATTTTATTAAGGCTAAAAAAAAACAAAACGATTTTGTTTAAACTTATAGTTGTTTATTTTTAAAATGATTAAATTTGTGCTGAAATAAAGTGCAGGAATGGATTCCTCATTTTCTTTTAGATGTTTTGATATATTTGGATTACAGGGCGCATATGGCGATGGTTTTGGTTGGCGTTGGCAGTGGGTCATTTTCTTTTTGTAGATGTATAATTTTTTCTTTTTTTAAATTTTATTCTCTCATTTTTTTACCTTATTCTTGCAACTATTTTATTTACATCTATGTCCCAATTTCGTCATATAGGACTTCTGGGGGTCATTCACATGGTCATTTTTTTTTCTATTTCATACTTTTCAATGTATCTTAGGCATCCATAGAAAACATCCCACTGCAGTGACAGTATTCACTAACAGAGCTGAACACTTCTGCCTTCTCCTCTGGCTGTCATTGAAAGCCAAGAACCCAACCTGCTCCTGCTACATTGTAGGAACAAGAGCTTTAATCCCTATTGGCTGGGAATAAAGGCCAGAACCAAATGCAAAAAGTGCAATAAAAAGCAATCATGTATGTATTCAAAAATGGTACCAACTCAAGCTACAGGACATCCCGCAAAAAAATGACCCCCCGCACAATTATGTGGACGGAAAAATTAAAAGTTTTGCGGTCAGAAGGTGGTGGCAAAAAATGTAAATATCTTTGAAAAAAAAAAAAAATAGTACAGCAAAAAAAAAACTATATGGTTGGTATTGTAGTAATCGTACTGACCCATAGAATAAAGTTATCATGTCATTTTTGTTGCAGTTTGTGCACCATAGAAACAAGAAGCACTGAAAAATGGCGGAGTATGGTTTTTTTTTCCATCTAACTCCGCTTAGAATTTTTAAAAAAGTTTTTTTAATACATTATATGGTACATTAAATAGTACTATTGAAAAATACAACTCGTCCTGCAAAAAAACAAACAAACAAGTCCTCATACAGCTATGTCTATGGATAAATGAGGAAAAACCAAAAATTGAAAAAGGGCCATGTCCCTGAGACTTCATTCACATGAGCGCATAAACCGTAATGTTTTTACGGCCTACCGATATACGCAACTATCTGAGTCATTGGTTTCCAATGCATTCATTCACATGGGCGAATATACGGTGCGTTAATACGTCGGACCATCAAAAGGGGAGCATATGCGAACGAAATACAGCTGGCCCAATAGAAATGCAGGTTTTGCCCAATACATGGTGGTGGCTCCCAGAGAGTCCTATGGGAGCTGGAAAAAAAAGAGAGGGGGAGGAAGTTTAGCATCGTCCATCGCTGCGAAAAACTTGCAGATGATGGCTGAGCACTGCCTCTGATTGGTCACAGTGCTCAACCAATCAGAGCAGCGCTTTCTGGAGGTGGGGATTTTTCAATCCCCGGCCACCAGAAGACAGATGAAGACTGACTGGGATGGAGAGAAGAGTTAATTTTCTAGGTGAGTTAATTTTTTATTTTTTTTTACAGCTAGGGATGGTTTTCGGGGTAGGGCCTATATTTCAAGCACCCCCATTCCCCCCCAAAAAAAATCATCGCTGCAGGGGATGCCTTCATCGCATTGCTGTCAATAGTGCGGCCCCATTGAAAGCAATGGGATAGCAGCACGGACCTCTACCACTGTGACAGCTGTATGAATCTTCCCCCCTGTGCCCCCTGAGCGCGGTGTACTTCCTATGTTTTCAATGGGGCCAACGATGCTGCCACTGGCCCCATTGAAAACAATGTGCGATAGTGCAGATTTTTCTTAGCCCTGCGAGCCTTGAGTGAAGGCACACGCATGGGCGTAACTATAGGGGATGCGGTTGCACCCGGGCCCAGGACTCTTAGGGGGCCCATAAGGCCTCTCTTCTCCGTATAGGGAGCCTAGTAGTATGAATAAAGCACATAGTTGGGGGCCCTGTTACAGGTTTTGCATTGGGGCCCTGAATTTTCAAGTTACACCTATGGGCACCCGCAAATGAGAATGAAACCATTGACAATCATTGGTTTCATAATCATGCGTTTTCACTCACTTCCGCAACACAGGAAAGTCTATCGCCAGTGGGTACAAGCCCTAACAAAGATTAAAAGCATGAAGAAAAGAAATAAAATCTCAGCGCCTCAAAAAACATAAAACATGTAATAAATGTAAAAATCGGTGAGTGACAACTCACCTGGTGCACAGTGCGCTCCTAATTAAAGGAGCCACCGGCACCCGATATCCACGTTTGCCTTAAGATAGATCCTGGTCTTCAATCCTGTATTAGCAGGAGAGACGTCCCGGGGTGTAAAGCCTTCAGGCTTCCGATATCCAAAGCAGTATATAGAAAAAAGACCCCCGCGCTCCGAGACCAGGAGCTCCGTGACATAAATTAAATACCTTTTATTGCGACGCGTTTCAACGGTACACAGCCGTCTTTCTCAAGCATTACATACATAATAAAATACACACCTTTATATATATAAATGAATCAATCCTTACTCATTGCACCCGGCTCGAATAGACGCCGCGTCCCGGCGCCATCTTGAAACCACGTGGAGTAATCCAACAAACATTCCACGTGATGATACACACGTCATCTATTATATTCATAAAACAAATCTTTGCATCACTATTATATTCACTATTAAAACCAAATCCCATGGTCAAAAAATGAACTTGCTCCATAAAATTACATGTCAAATAGCATATCGTAATTATCAATAGACTATTGTTCCTATTATATTTAAAAAAAACATTTTTTTCTTTTTTCATTGTATACTAACAAAATATGGTTGTAAATATTTGTAAACTCCAACCATAAATATTCATATATAATAAATATATGTAAAACAATCATAAATAATGCATTTTCAAAATAGACAGTCTATTTGACATGTAATTTTATGGAGCAAGTTCATTTTTTGACCATGGGATTTGGTTTTAATAGTGAATATAATAGTGATGCAAAGATTTGTTTTATGAATATAATAGATGACGTGTGTATCATCACGTGGAATGTTTGTTGGATTACTCCACGTGGTTTCAAGATGGCGCCGGGACGCGGCGTCTATTCGAGCCGGGTGCAATGAGTAAGGATTGATTCATTTATATATATAAAGGTGTGTATTTTATTATGTATGTAATGCTTGAGAAAGACGGCTGTGTACCGTTGAAACGCGTCGCAATAAAAGGTATTTAATTTATGTCACGGAGCTCCTGGTCTCGGAGCGCGGGGGTCTTTTTTCTATATACGGCTAAAGATTAAAAGCAATGTTTCGACCTCAGTAGGTCTTTTTTCTAGCTTAACAAATACAGACACTGTAATACCCTTAAATAGTAAATGGTATATAACACATCCCCAATTCCCTTTTGGAGCCCTCCTCCTACAGGTGTGACAGGCATACAATTAGTAGATCAGGTATTTACTACCTCAATAACACATGAGCATGTCCAGGGGTATCTGGGAAACTGGTGTCAATCTTATATTTAGCTAAAACCATCCATGTTCTATACATAGCGGTGTCTTCCTGGTTCAATAGCGTATACTACGGGTGTGATTGGAGTAGACACGCGATGTGACTGCAGCTCTGGAAGCGAACGGAGCAGAAAAGCTGGTCAGAACATGCCAGCACTGTCATCTAATCTGTGACGACTACAAGAAGCTTCCTGTCCGTAGGGGCCAATATTCCTGCAGAACGGTTCATCACCTAGTCATCTACGCCACGACCAACTGCTGCGGTTCTGAAGGACAAAGAAAGGTCCAACACTCTACTAGATGGGGGGCTAATAAAGTGGCCATTCAGTGTGAATCAGGCTTCATTTACACGAGCATATATCAGCCCCATTTTCACTGCCGGATGATATACGCTGCCCATCTGATTGGTTTACAATGCATCAGTTCAGAGGAGCATCCTGCAGCATAAAGGCGCCCGACCGGCCAAGATAGCGCATAGCGCATGACTGCTAAACTCCCACCCACTTTCCTCCTTCTCTCCGCCCCTTGCCAGCTGTTTGCAATGGGAAGGGGCAGGAGCTAGTTGCTAAGCTTAGTACACTAGTTCCTGCCCTGTCCCACCCCCTTCCCTTGCTGAAAGCCAGCAAGGGTGAGGCAGTTCAGCAGAGCTAAACTGTGTCCCCCACCCGACGGCAATCCTGGCTCAGCATATATGTGCCAGTCCCGGGCCATCTGCACGGGTGCACAATGGCAGATTTGTCTGCTTGTTCACACGATTTTCGGTCGCGCTGTGACTGTGACACAGCTGACCGAAAATAGCTACGCTCATGTGAAAGAGCCTTCACACTGATCCAGTATATAGGTCATCATTTGAAAAGAGCCCAGACTACCCTTTACAGTCAATTGGGTCCATTTGACACCATTTGACACCATTTGATTGCATCATTGAAAGCAATGGGATGAAGGCATCCTCTGCAGCGATGATTTTCGGGGGTTGCTTGAAAATCATCCCTAGCTGTAAAAAAAAAATTAACTCAACTAGAAAGCTATCTGGCTCCTCTCTCCATCTCCGTCAGTCTTCTTCTGTCTCCTGGTGGCCAGGGATTTAAAAATTCCTGCCTCCAGAAAGTGCTGCCTCTGATTGACTGAGCGCTGTGACCAATCAGAGGTAGCGCTCAACCATCATTGATGAAGGAATCCCCTGCCATAGCTGTCACAGCTGTGTCAGGGGAGCACAATGTACTCCCTATGTTTTCAATGAGGCCGACGCTGCTGCCGCTGGCCCCATTGAGAACAATGGGCGATAGCGCAGATTTTTCTTAGCGCTGCAAGCCTTGAGTGAAGACATCGCAAATGAGAATAAAATCATTGGTTTCATAATCATGTGTATTCACTCACTTTCGCATCGCAGGAAAGTCTATCACCAGTGGGTACAAGCCCTCATAGAAGAATGAAGGTTTGGATTTTATTGCATCATACATGCTGCCACTGGTGCTGGATATGTTCTGGCCAGCTGTCAGGAAGGGGTCATCGATTCATGCTGCTTGCACCAAATTCTGACCTCCCATCAGCACGGTGTAGCAGAAATATGGATCCTTCTGACCAGGTGATGTTTTTCTGCTGCTCAGTGACACAACTTTTGTCCTCTTTTACCCTCTAGAGTATCGCCTTTCTGTTTCTCCGGAACTTGTCATCTGCTGGTATGGTAATCTGTGCCAAGGAATCAGGAGTTTTGCATTTGCACTTTAGTTGAAGCACCAGCGTTGTATTTGTCTGTTCTTGACTGTGCAGTGCCTGTTGGTCAGAATAATTCCTGACATCCTCCTCTGACCCCTTTCAGTGCCAAGTTGATTTGGTCTACATGATCCTCTTTCGCTTGATGGTTTCCTCCATCACGCCTTTCTTGGTATACTGTCCACACCAGTGCATGAAAAAAAAAACACGGTTGGCAGTGAAATCCTGGTCCATCAATTAGTTCATCTTCATCTGCCAAGAGGAATTGGCAAACAACGAAGACAGCCGAAGGGGCACAGCGCTCTGGTGAGGGTTGTAACCCCTTGTTCTAGCAATCAGCATGGGACTCAGTAGCGGGACCACCGCTGGTCAAAACTTTTGACATGTCAAAAGTTTGAAAAAAGTGCAGTTACTCTTTAAGTCGTGGGCACAGGATTTAGTCATAGTCGCTAATATAACACAGGACTTCTAATATTATATAGAAGCAATAGAAAATGAGCAATAACCAGAGAAACTTAATAGAGCCCCTGGCCCTCCACCAGACTCACAATCACTGCGCTTTCGCTCATTGGTGAAGGTCTAATTAAGTACAAGTAGAATTTATAAATATTTATAATACGGTGGATTTTGTGTGGTTCGGCCTCTGGTAAAGAATTCTTTAGGGATTCTGTGTGTTTGCTCCATTGCAAAATCATGAAAATAATACCCATAATACCTTGCCAAAAACTAATAATAGATCCTGTGTCTAGATGCAAAACATCTATTTTTTCATCTTTCTTCCCCATACATATATATATATATATATAAATGTAATTTTTACATTGGATTTCTAATAATTGCTAATTAGTGACTTTTACGAGGAAGTCATCCAAAAATGATATGTTTTTTTTTAAGCAAACACCCACTCACTAAATTTTTAAGTCTACATTTTGGGTGTAGACTATTAAGAGCAGACTTTTGGCATCAACTGCTCGCCCTCATAGATAATAATGTTGTTGCAAGTGACCACAATGGAATAAAATCCGATACATACAAATTTCATTATATCCCATGGAAATTTTTTTTCCTGCAAATGAAAAAAAAGCTTGACAGTATCGCATGCGGTAACAGAGTATTTGTGTGCAATACGCTACAAGATGCGTGATTCGCTGTGCAATTGTACAGGAAAAGAATACATCTTGAACTTATTAGACTAATGAGCCATTTCAGTGGCTGAGAGCATTAGTGTATTTATTTTTGTGCGCACAGATGAGCATGCCTTGCGAGTGTAAAAACTACCAAAAATGGGCCAATGCATGCGCAAGAAAGCAATGTGCATTCCACAAATTCGCGGCACTCATGCGCACACCAATACGCAAACGATCATGTGAAGCTGGCCTTAGGCCTTATTCAGACTAATGTGTCCGATTTTGGTCAGTGAAAGATGGACCATTTTTAATCCGTGTTTGTATGACCCACAAAATAATGTTATCCTGCCGCTATTATTGTACCATAAACACTATAAAAATGAAAACCAAAAATCGATTCCACAATTGCATATTTTTTTTCATTTCACCAGACCTAAAAAGTCTTAAAGGTTTTTCAGTACGTTATAGGGGTACAATAAATGGTACCTTTAAGAAAAATACAACTTGTCCTGCCAAAAATCTGCCGTCCTATATTGTCTAACAAATAGAAAAACATTACTGCTTTTGAAAGGCGGTGAAGAAAAAATGAAAACGAGAAAACAATAAATGTCTGGCCATTAAGGGGTTAAGTGGGTTGTCCAAGACCTTCACAAATGTAATAAAACCAAGGGTTCATTATAAAACAAGAAAAGAAACCATACTAAACTCTTTATTCCCCAACATTTTCTTTTTTGTTTCGCTACAGTGATGGCGTAACTGACTAGTCGTGTGACCGCTGCAGCCAATTAACGGTCCTAGTGGAAAAGTGAGAAGTCTGTTACGTTATAGCTGGATGCGTTGGAGCAGCAGCATTGGAATCATATAGCACTTGTGGGGATCTTGTAAAACCCATTAAAGGGGTTGTCCCGCGCAGAAACGGTTTTTTTTTTTTCAGTAGCCCCCCCGTTCGGCGCGAGACAAACCCGATGCAGGCATAAAAAAAACAAACCGTCCAGTACTTACCCGAATCCCCGCGCTCCGGCGACTTCTGACTTACCTTGTGAAGATGGCCGCCGGGATCTTCACCCTCGGTGGACCGCAGGTCTTCTGTGCGGTCCATTGCTGATTCCAGCCTCCTGATTGGCTGGAATCGGCACGTGACGGGGCGGAGCTACGAGGAGCCGCTCTCCGGCACGAGCAGCCCCATTCAGAAAAGAAGAAGACCGGACTGTGCAAGCGCGTCTAATCCGGCGATTAGACGCTGAAAATTAGACGGCACCATGGAGACGAGGACGCTAGCAACGGAACAGGTAAGTGAATAACTTCTGTATGGCTCATAATTAATGCACAAAGTGCATTAATATGGCCATACAGAAGTGTATACCCCCACTTTGTTTCGCGGGACAACCCCTTTAAGGGATCCGACCCGCCGCCTCTTTTAACCCCTACCTCACAAGAGTGCAATAAAAAATAAATAAAATAAATTTCACAGCAAAACCCCTTATGGCCGGGGCAGCCTTTGCTTCCTTCAATCCCTTGCAGGCAGTCTAAATGTTGCGGAGCGCAGGGATTCCACAGTGCAGCGCCAGAATTGAGGTCCATTGCATCAGGTAGGCAGCAGCGATTGGAAGAGGGAGGCGGAGTGGGCCGTGGCAACAGGAAATCACTTGTCCCTTTGTGGCCATGCTGCAAGTCATGGTAGGAAGGTGGAGCCGGCTGTAGTGATGTGCCAGAAATGTCAGAAGACTTGGCTGGCCAATAAGCCAAGTCTTGTGACATTTCCGGCCACTTCACTGATAGTGATGTAGGTGGTGAGAAGGTCCATTCAGCATGCTGCTGATTAGTACTTTGGCCAAACAATAAAAATGTACAACTGACAAAAAGAAGTAGAGGAGGGTAGATAGTTCTTTTGGGTGCTGATTAATTCATGTATTCAATATCTTTCAGACAAGCACCCAAGAGGTTTAGAGCAGCAGTGATTTTCTGCGGCGTGTTGGAAAGGTTTCACTGTAATTAAAATTGTAGTCATATTTTTGTTGTAGCGTTGGGTGAGAAGATGAGACATTTCTTGCTACTTATTCCCCTCCTATTACCCTCCTTATGAAATCCGCTGCCTTGTCACAAAAAGGTTGCACAAAAGGTCGCTGGACCCAAGTGAAGTGTGCACACCAGAAGTTGTGTTCGACTAGTGCAGGACTAGTCAAGCTATTATCAGGTTTGTTCATCTCATTGCCTAAAACTAGCGTATTTCCTCTTGGCTTCTTGACCTCCATAGCGAATAAAAAAGTTCTAAGTTCGTTTTAAGGTTGACCTCAAAAGGAGAATATGTGGATAACCCAGCAAGATGCCACGACCCTGCCCTGCAGTCTGTTGCCTGAACTAAGTGCCGGGGACCCATGCTGCTCTGTAATACATTCACGGAGCTGTGAGAAGGAACCATGCCAACCCTGTGTCTGCTTCTCAGAATCTGGGAGACATACTAAAGTGACTAATTTCTGTTGGAGGGTAAAGAAATCAGTTATTAATTCATAAACCTCGAGCGTCTATATATAGCAACTCAGTGTGTGCGACTGGCATCCATCACTGAGAGACTAAGATATATGGCAGCGATCCAGAGGCAAAGGAAGTGGTGGTGAGAGGGAGAGAGAAGACGAGAGGTGGAGCTCGCGAGAGGAGACGAGCAGTTGTGAGAGGAGAAAACACAAACTATGCTACAGACTTAAAAAAACAACCAAATGAGAAGTCTTGAAAGTTAGTCAAAAATGATGGCAAGCATTGGGTTGTCTAGAAGAGACACCTCTTTGACAATTAGAAATATATGCAAAGTCCAAAACAACCTTTAAAGCAATGTTTTAATTGTAAAGTGTCGGCTGGATAATAAAAGAAAGGACAAACCAAGAGAAAGATGGACTAAAGCACAGAACAGATGTGAAGCGAAGATTTCAAGAAGTATAAAAATACATGCTAAAGAAGATTGGAAGACATTGAAATGTAAAGAGTTTCTTAGGAGGGAGCTTTGTATGGCAGACAGCAAAAAACCACATGGATAGAGTCCAAGCAGAGTGAAAACCACTGAAAAATGGTCCTGCTTTGAAGAAGAGGATAAGGGAGTTTCAGAGAATGTAACAATCACGGAAAATACAAAAGAATTAGGATATAATAGAAAAAAAGTTCACTTATAAAAGGGGGTTTGTCTGAAATTTAGAAGAAAAGGTCTGCTTCTTATAAAGCAACTCTCATGGTCAGGAGCTGTTCTAGTATATTATAAATTAGATGTATGTAGAGTTTTTCGAGGGCAGCATGTGTGGCCATTAATTATAACTGGGCAACCGTGTGTCTCTTAGCGCCAGTGCAATTTCAATCTAGTTATTTGTGGATGTCAGACTTCCATGCATTAGACATTGACAGCATATCATGGCAAGATGCCTCCACTCTCTGTAGTGACACTAAAGAGGACCCATGACTGACTAGTACTGTCCTACGCAAAATATGTTCAAGAGCCATCAAGGGATATAGTAAATTTACCATAGCGCACTGGCATTGGGAAAAGAACAGGATCGGGGTTACATTAGCCCCGGTCTATGTGATCCTGTTTCCAGTGCATGCACCCTGCCATTCGGTGCTGGGGGCCAATGAGTGCCTTATTCCTGTCCCTGAGGCGTCTTCTGATGGAAATCCCTCAGTGGTTTTAGTGTATAATGTGCCCTGCTGCACATCCTTGCTACAATATCTCCTGTGGTGTATGGACTAATTGGCCGACAGGGAGGTGTTTCCTCCAGCCTACCATAAACCATATTGGAAATGTATTTATTGAAGTCCCGCCTCTACCTGGGTGCTGGTTATTGTCCTGTATGGGGTTTTTGGTGAGATAGCGACCTCCAAATAGGAAATGTCCGGCTATTATTAGGCTTAGTCGTCAGTGTGAGAACTGCAGGATTTTAGGTGTTTTTTTTTAGAATTAGATCCTGACATCAAAAATAATAATACATTTTTTAAGGTATGTTTTTAAACTTAACAAATTAATTTCTACAGTAGGTCATTTTCTAATGTCACATAAGTGGCAGTACGGGATAAGTTATAGGAATAGGAGCTTTGACCTTCTTTTCTGCCAAGGAATGCAAAAAAATAAGCAGTGGGCCATTGTTTTTATGGGTTTTGTTTTTACAGCGTACATGGTTCAGTGAAAGTAACATGCTGACTTTATTCTATGGGTCAGTATTAGAGATGAGCGAACGTACTCGTCCGAGCTTGATACTCGTTCGAGTATTAGCGTGTTCGAGATGCTCGTTACTCGTGACGAGTACCACGCCATGTTCGAGTTACTTTTACTTTCATCTCTGAGACGTTAGCGCGCTTTTCTGGCCAATAGAAAGACAGGGAAGGCATTACAACTTCCCCCTGCGACGTTCAAGCCCTATACCACCCCCCTGCAGTGAGTGGCTGGCGAGATCAGGTGTCACCCGAGTATATAAATTGGCCCCTCCCGCGGCTCGCCACAGATGCATTCTGACAGAGATCAGGGACAGTGCTGCTGATGCCGGAGCTGCTATAGGGAAAGCGTTAGGAGTGATTTTAGGCTTCAAGAACCCCAACGGTCCTTCTTAGGGCCACATCTGACCGTGTGCAGTACTGTTGAGGCTGCTTTTAGCAGTGTTGCACAATTTTTTTTTTTGTATATCGGCCGTGCAGAGCATTGCGTCCGCAGTCTGCAGTCATTGTACAGAGTATAGGGGCAGTACTGGTGAGGCAGGGAAAGAGATATTCAGGCTATATACGCAGTGGACTTTTTCCAAAAAATTGATCGCCGTCATCCCGCCAGAGGGAAACAGTATACATAATATTATACGCTGCCTACAGTATCTATCTGCTGGGGGTTGTAGTCCTAATTAATACGCAGCTAAGCGTTACAGCAGGCTTGCGCAAAATTGTTTCCTGGATCTGCTGTCTCTGTTACATTAGCGCTGTCATCCCGCCAGAGGGAAACAGTATACATAATATTATACGCTGCCTACAGTATCTATCTGCTGGGGGTTGTAGTCCTAATTAATACGCAGCTAAGCGTTACAGCAGACTTGCGCAAAATTGTTTCCTGGATCTGCTGTCTCTGTTACATCAGCGCTGTCATCCCGCCAGAGGGAAACAGTATACATAATATTATACGCTGCCTACAGTATCTATCTGCTGGGGGTTGTAGTCCTAATTAATACGCAGCTAAGCGTTACAGCAGGCTTGCGCAAAATTGTTTCCTGGATCTGCTGTCTCTGTTACATGATCGCCGTCATCCCGCCAGAGGGAAACAGTATACATAATATTATACGCTGCCTACAGTATCTGTCTGCTGTATCAGCTCAGCATTTTAAAAAAATAGAAGCAAAATACTTAAGGCCTACTACTGGCCTTTGGCCACTTGACTGCTTCTGCGCTATGAATTCCACTAGCTCAGTCATACGCACCTACGTCTCACTACAGGCGTGCGCAAAATTGTTTCCTGGCTCTGCTGTGCGTTCCGTAAGGAAAGTCAGCCTCCAACCACAGGTCAATAAGCGGCACATTTAATTACAGCGTTCTGTTTCTGCACTACTGGTAATACAGCATGCTGAGGGGTAGGGGTAGGCCTAGAGGACGTGGACGCGGGCGAGGACGCGGAGGCCCAAGTCAGGGTGTGGGCACAGGCCGAGCTCCTGATCCAGGTGTATCGCAGCCGACTGCTGCGGGATTAGGAGAGAGGCACGTTTCTGGCGTCCCCACATTCATCTCACAATTAATGGGTCCACGCGGTAGACCTTTATTAGAAAATGAGCAGTGTGAGCAAGTCCAGTCGTGGATGGCAGAAAGTGCATCCAGCAATCTATCGACCACCCAGAGTTCTGCGCCGTCCACTGCTGCAACTCTGAATCCTCTGGCTGCTGCTCCTCCTTCCTCCCAGCCTCCTCACTCCATTACAATGACACATTCTGAGGAGCAGGCAGACTCCCAGGAACTGTTCCCGGGCCCCTGCCCAGAATGGCCAGCAATGGTTCCTCTCCCACCGGAGGAGTTTGTCGTGACCGATGCCCAACCTTTGGAAAGTTCCCGGGGTCCGGGGGATGAGACTGGGGACTTCCGGCAACTGTCTCAAGAGCTTTCAGTGGGTGAGGAGGACGATGACGATGAGACACAGTTGTCTATCACTCAGGTAGTAGTAATTGGAGTAAGTCCGAGGGAGGAGCGCACAGAGGATTCGGAGGAAGAGCAGGAGGACGATAAGGTGACTGACCCCACCTGGTTTGCTACGCCTACTGAGGACAGGTCTTCAGAGGGGGAGGCAAGTGCAGCAGCAGGGCAGGTTGGAAGAGGCAGTGCGGTGGCCAGGGGTAGAGGCAGGGCCAGACCGAATAATCCACCAACTGTTTCCCAAAGCGCCCCCTCGCGCCATGCCACCCTGCAGAGGCCGAGGTGCTCAAAGGTCTGGCAGTTTTTCACTGAGAGTGCAGACGACCGACGAACAGTGGTGTGCAACCTTTGTCGCGCCAAGATCAGCCGGGGAGCCACCACCACCAGCCTCACCACCACCAGCATGCGCAGACATATGATGGCCAAGCACCCCACAAGGTGGGACGAAGGCCGTTCGCCGCCTACGGTTTGCACCGCTGCCTCTCCCCCTGTGCCCCAACCTGCTACTGAGATCCAACCCCGCTCTCAGGACACAGGCACTACCGTCTCCTGGCCTGCACCCACACCCTCACCTCCGCTGTGCTCGGCCCCATCCACCAATGTCTCTCAGAGCACCGTCCAGCCGTCGCTAGCGCAAGTGTTGGAGCGCAAGCGCAAGTACGCCGCCACGCACCCGCACGCTCAAGCGTTAAACGTGCACATAGCCAAATTTATCAGCCTGGAGATGCTGCCGTATAGGGTTGTGGAAACGGAGGCTTTCAAAGGTATGATGGCGGCGGCGGCCCCGCGCTACTCAGTTCCCAGTCGCCACTACTTTTCCCGATGTGCCGTCCCAGCCCTGCACGACCACGTCTCCCGCAACATTGTACGCGCCCTCACCAATGCGGTTACTACCAAGGTCCACTTAACAACGGACACGTGGACAAGCACAGGCGGGCAGGGCCACTATATCTCCCTGACGGCACATTGGGTGAATTTAGTGGAGGCTGGGACAGAGTCAGAACCTGGGACCGCTCACGTCCTGCCCACCCCCAGAATTGCGGGCCCCAGCTCGGTGGTGGTATCTGCGGCGGTGTATGCTTCCTCCACTAAACCACCCTCCTCCTCCTCCTCCTACGCAACCTCTGTCTCGCAATCAAGATGTGTCAGCAGCAGCACGTCGCCAGCAGTCGGTGTCACGCGGCGTGGCAGCACAGCGGTGGGCAAGCGTCAGCAGGCCGTGCTGAAACTACTCAGCTTAGGAGAGAAGAGGCACACGGCCCACGAACTGCTGCAGGGTCTGACAGAGCAGACCGACCGCTGGCTTGCGCCGCTGAGCCTCCAACCGGGCATGGTCGTGTGTGACAACGGCCGTAACCTGGTGGCGGCTCTGCAGCTCGGCAGCCTCATGCACGTGCCATGCCTGGCCCACGTCTTTAATTTGGTAGTTCAGCGCTTTCTGAAAAGCTACCCACGCTTGTCAGACCTGCTCGGAAAGGTGCGCCGGCTCTGCGCACATTTCCGCAAGTCCCACACGGACGCTGCCACCCTGTGCACCCTGCAACATCGGTTTAATCTGCCAGTGCACCGACTGCTGTGCGACGTGCCCACACGGTGGAACTCTACGCTCCACATGTTGGCCAGGCTCTATGAGCAGCGTAGATCTATAGTGGAATACCAACTCCAACATGGGCGGCGCTGTGGGAGTCAGCCTCCTCAATTCTTTACAGAAGAGTGGGCCTGGTTGGCAGACATCTGCCAGGTCCTTGGAAACTTTGAGGAGTCTACCCAGATGGTGAGCGGCGATGCTGCAATCATTAGCGTCACCATTCCTCTGCTATGCCTCTTGAGAAGTTCCCTGCAAAGCATAAAGGCAGACGCTCTGTGCTCGGAAACAGAGGCGGGGGAAGACAGTATGTCGCTGGATAGTCAGAGCACCCTCCTGTCTATATCTCAGCGCGTTGAGGAGGAGGAGGAGGAGCATGAGGAGGATGAGGAGGAGGGGGAAGAGATAGCTTGGCCCACTGCTGAGGGTACCCATGCTGCTTGCCTGTCATCCTTTCAGCGTGTATGGCCTGAGGAGGAGGAGGATCCTGAAAGTGATCTTCCTAGTGAGGACAGCCATGTGTTGCGTACAGGTACCCTGGCACACATGGCTGACTTCATGTTAGGATGCCTTTCTCGTGACCCTCGCGTTACACGCATTCTGGCCACTACGGATTACTGGGTGTACACACTGCTCGACCCACGGTATAAGGAGAACCTTTCCACTCTCATACCCGAAGAGGAAAGGGGTTCGAGAGTGATGCTATATCACAGGACCCTGGCGGACAAACTGATGGTAAAATTCCCATCCGACAGCGGTAGTGGCTGAAGGCGCAGCTCCGAGGGCCAGGTAGCAGGGGAGGCACAGAGATCAGGCAGCATGTACAGCACAGGCAGGGGAACACTCTCTAAGGCCTTTGACAGCTTTCTGGCTCCCCAGCAAGACTGTGTCACCGCTCCCCAGTCAAGGCTGAGTCGGCGGGAGCACTGTAAAAGGATGGTGAGGGAGTACGTAGCCGATCGCACGACCGTCCTCCGTGACGCCTCTGCCCCTTACAACTACTGGGTGTCGAAGCTGGACACGTGGCCTGAACTCGTGCTGTATGCCCTGGAGGTGCTTGCTTGTTCTGAGGCTAGCGTCTTGTCAGAGAGGGTGTTTAGTGCGGCTGGGGGAATCATCACAGATAAGCGTACCCGCCTGTCAACCGACAGTGCCGACAGGCTTACACTCATCAGGATGAACAAAGCCTGGATTTCACCAGACTTCTCTTCTCCACCAGTGGACAGCAGCGATACCTAAACAATACGTAGGCTGCACCCGCGGATGGAAGCATTGTTCTCTATCACCATCAAAAACGTGGACCTTTTAGCTTCATCAATCTGTGTATAATATTCATCCTCCTCCTCCTGCTCCTCCTCCTGAAACCTGACGTAATCACGCCGAACGGGCAATTTTTCTTAGGCCCACAAGGCTCAGTCATATAATTTTTGTAAACAATTTTTATACGTTTCAATGATCATTAAAGCGTTGAAACTTTCACCTGAACCAATTTTTATTTTAACTGGGCTGTTACAAATTAAGCCACATTAACCAAAGCGATTAATGGGTTTCACCTGCCCTCTTGGTTGGGCATGGGCAATTTTTTTGACGTACATTAGTACTGTTGATACACCAATTTTTTGGGGCCCTCGCCTACAGTGTAATCCAATTAATTTTTTGCCCACCTGCATTAAAGCTGACGTTACATCAGCTGTGCTGGGCACTGCAATGGGATATATTTATGTACCGCTGGTTGGTTCCAGGGAGCCACCCATGCTGTGGGTCCACAGGGAGTTGTAACTGCATGTGTCTACTTCTAAAGAACCCCAGTCTGACTGGGGCATGCAGTGTGGGCCGAAACCCACCTGCGTTTAACATGACATTACCTCAGCTGTGATGGGCAATGCAATGGGATATATTTATGTACCGCCAGTGGCTTCCTGGCACCCACCCATGCTGTGGGTCCACAGGGAGTTGTAACTGCATGTCTCCACTTCCAAAGAACCCCAGTCTGATTGGGGCATGCAGTGTGGGCCACAGCCCACCTGCATTAAACATGACATTACCTCAGCTGTGATGGGCAATGCAATGGGATATATTTATGTACCGCCGGTGGCTTCCTGGCACCCACCCATGCTGTGGGTCCAAAGGGAGTTGTAACTGCATGTGTCCACTTCTAAAGAACCCCAGTGTGACTGGGGCATGCAGTGTGGGCCGAAGCCCACCTGCATTTAATCGGACGTTACCTCAGCTGTGATGGGCACTGCAATGGGATACATTTATGTACCACCGGTGGGTTCCAGGGAGCCACCCATGCTGTGGGTGCACACGGAATTCCCATTGCGGAGTTGTACCTGCCTGTGACTATTTATAAAAAACCGCGGTCTGACTGGGGCATGCAGACACCTTGACAGAATGAATAGTGTGTGGCACATAGGTTCCCCATTGCTATGCCCACGTGTGCAGCTCCTGATGGCAGTGGCACAGGATTATATTTCTCATTGCTTCTGTACAGCATTGTGGGCTATTGCCCCGCCCCTTTTAAAGAGGGTCGCTGCCTAGCCGTGCCAACCCTCTGCAGTGTGTGCCTGCGGTTCCTCCTCATGCCAGACGCACTTATAAATAGACATGAGGGGTGGCATGAGTGCAGCTGAAGGCTGCGCAGGGACACTTTGGTGTGCGCTGTGGACACTGGGTCGTGCGGGGGGGGGGGGGGGTTGGGCAGCATATAACCCAGGAGAAGTGGCAGCGGAGTGTCATGCAGGCAGTGATTGTGCTTTGTTGGAGGTAGTGTGGTGCTTAGCTAAGGTATGCATTGCTAATGAGGGCTTTTCAGAAGTAAAAGTTGTTGGGAGGGGGGGGGGCACTCTTGCCGCTATTGTGGCTTAATAGTGGGACCTGGGAACTTGAGATGCAGCCCAACATGTAGCCCCTCGCCTGCCCTGTCCGTTGCTGTGTCGTTCCCATCACTTTCTTGAATTGCCCAGATTTTCACAAATGAAAACCTTAGCAGAGCATAGGTCCCATACAAAAATGCTCGGGTCGCCCATTGACTTCAATGGGGTTCGTTACTCGAAACGAACCCTCGAGCATCGCGATAATTTCGTCTCGAGTAACGAGCACCCGAACATTTTGGTGCTCGCTCATCTCTAGTTAGTATAAATGTGGTAATAACAAATTAATATAATTATTTTATGTTTTACTATTAAAAAATAAAAAATTCTTTTATTAAAGAAAGGAATAATTAGGAAATGACCTATTATATAAATGACATTTTTGTGGTAAACACATTTTTAACCCGTTTTTCTTCTGTGATGTACAGTTATGTCATGGTTTTGTATAGTGGGGGATCAGGGGTCTATTCTGCTCCATACAATGATGGTGCCGTTTTTTTCTTACAATCTAAACAAAAGGCAGCTGTTTACCCTTTAAATGCTGATGTCAATTCTAACTGCGTCATTTAAATGCCCCGATCGGAGCTGCCATTGCAAATTACCTATCAACCCATGGCTGTGGCGTGTCTTGGTCAGATCGTGGTATAATGTAATATTATGTAAAATTTGGAAATCAGTTTTAAAAAGTTTTATGAGTTTTATAAAAAAAAAATAAAATGTAATAAAATGAAAAGAAAAAAACTTTTGCCATATTTATAATAAAAAAATCAAAATCAAACCCTGCAAAACATATTCAATATCGCTGCGTCCATAAAAGTCCGACATCAAAAATGTGCTATTTTCATCACCTTGTCTCCAAGGAAAATTACAAAAGCGATAAAAAATGTTGTAAGTACTTCAAAATGGTACCAATAGAAACTATAATTAAAAACAAGCCCTCGTACAACCATGTGGATGGAAAAATAAAAAAGTTGCGGTGGTCAGGAGTTGGCGGCAGAAAATAAATAAATTGTTTTCCAAACATATTTTATTTTTTGAAAGCCGTACAGCAAAAAAAACTATAAATTTGGTATCGTAGTAATTGTACCAACCCACAAATAAAGTTATCATGTAATGTTTTCTGCAGTGTACACACCAAAGAAACGAGACCTTCCAAAGATGGCGGAATTTTGCTATTTCCCATATCACTATACTTAAAATTTGTTTTAAGTTTTTCAGTACATTATATGTACATTTACATAGGACCATTGGAAAATATAAGTTTTCCTGCTAAAAACAACAAGCCCTCTATCCTAGCTAGCTGCTCTGATGCCGCGGTCAGCATTAGTGTGGCATTTAAGTCGTTAAATAGCCACAGTTGGAGCCAGCTGTATGACTACTGAGGACAGGTGTCGCTGGGTATTGAGTGATCTCAGCTCCCAAAACCCACTCCACCCTCTACCCACAACCTCCTTGCCGTCCATTTAGCTTAGGTGTTTGCTAACAGGTTAAGAAGAGAAATAATAGTACAGTAAACCGAAGTACCTCAGTAATAACTCTTGTATATATCTTCAAAATCGCCTATTATGTTTCCAAAAACATTTGAAACTTTTTCTTAAGTTGTAAATTTCTACAAGTTGTTATCGTAGCGGGTCAGTACAAATTACATTTATATTTATAGAAAACCACAAAATTTGAGCTGCTATTATTACTATCTTTTAATTGACTTTATTGTTAATTATTTTCTACGTTTCTTCCTCTATCAATCTTAACAAGTTTCGAGCATTTGCTAAAACGCGTTTGAAATTTGGTGTCTGTTAGGAAGTGGGATTTTAACATAATATATTAAAAGACCAAATAAATCGTCTAATAGACATTAATGTACACCAACCACTCCTAGCTGCGAGCCAAAATATATACATAAAAGAGCAGTAAGTGGCTTTATGCCATGTCTCACAGTTCACTGATTAACCAGACTTATAATAATGGGTGTGTGGCACTTGGAATGATAAAGAGGACTGAGGCCTGGAAGACTACGATTCTTGTTTCCTCCGAAGGAAGTTAAAGTGACGCGGTTGTTCACATATTTATATAATTGCAGTGAGATATCTGTAGTGAGTAATGCCGCGCCATAAAGAAATGCTCAACATTAGACACAACTCAACACACAAATGGAAAGTTAAAGGGCTACTTCAGAGTATTTTTTTTTCCATTTACTATATAACTAGTATCCCAAGTATATATAGACTAGTACCAGTGTTTCTGGTGCTGCAATCCGCTACTTGCTAATATATTATAGTGAAAGGGACTGGAGTTGGTCAAAACATTTCATGCAAATAGTAAGCTATTGCCATTATCTGCAATTATGCTGACCATGTGATTTAAGAGCTTCAGCTCCTCGCTCAGGAAACATGTTGGCTTGTTGCTTTCACATATTAGCTGCACGATATCTACAAACTTCAGCAGCTCGCTGAGGAGACATGTCGGCTCGTTGCTTTTGTATATGCGCTGCATATGATTTACAAACTTCAGCTACTCACTGAGGTAAAATTCTGGCTTGTCGCTGTGTCATGTAAGCTGGATTAGCTTCACGCCGGCGTTGAACCCTCTGTGGCATTGAACCCAACTGTTAGTTTCAACACTGGACAATGGTTGAGGATTAGATGAAGGCTGGACTGGTGCTGGCTGCATTAGCACTTGAGATGACATGATATCGCGTTCAGGAGATGTGAAGATAGTGGGGAAGACTGCCAGACTGAGTACTGCTGTATCCATAGCTGAGGCAGTGGGTGTTTGTAGGGGATCACAGGGATGAAGGACCTGTGATGATGTCAATGCCATGTGATCAGGGGAGGAGCTCAGAGCCCCAGTAATTGATCCCATGATGGTGGCATCTTCACATGTAACTTACACACTCACGTATAGACAGGTGGTCATTAGTATTCCATAGCAACTGAGGCTACAGGGGTTCATAGGGGATGTAGTCTGCCTGTAATCTGCACAGCGATGGAGGACCAGTGATGACGTCACTGTCATGTGATCAGGGGCGGAGCTTAGAGCCCCTGTGACTAATCATATGACGTAACTCATACAGTCACTCACAGCAGGTGGTGGTTACTATTTTCACTAGTAATTATTAGGAAATTATAGTAGCAGTGTTTCTGATGGCACAATACGCCACTTACCACACAGCTCTGCTACATGCATGTCACACACAACTCTGCTACATGCGTGTTGCACACATCACACACAGCTCTGCTACATGTATGTGTGACACACACACAGCTCTGCTACATGCATGTCACACACACCACTCACAGATCAGCGTGTGTGACACATTCACCACACCACACACAGCTCTGCTACATGCACGTCTGACACACACACATCACACATACACACAGCTGTGCTACATGCGTGTCACACACAGCTGTGCTACATGCACATGTGACACAAACATCACTCACAGCTCTGGTACATGCGTGTCACACACCACACACAGCTCTGCTACATGCATGTGTCACACACAGGACACACAGCTCTCCTACATACATTTGTCATCTGCCTCTGCAGTCATTGTCATGTAATAAGGGATGAAGCAATGAGCTGGTGAGTGATCACATGATGATGACGCCATCAAAGGGGCAGAGCTAAGAGTGGGTGAGTGATCACCTGACGGTGACCTCATCACATCCTGTCACCACACGGCTGCTGTCCGGCTCTGCAGGTTTTTTAATAAAGTGAAGCAGCACCTGTGATGATATCACTGTCATATGATCAGGGGCAAAGCTGAGAGCCGATAACTGATTACATGACTGTGATATCATCACAGGTGCTCACATAAATAGAAAGTCCAAGAGCAGCATACATGGTGCAAACACTAGCATCAGTTATGATGTGTCAGGTTGTGCTGCTGGAGTCTGTTGTTCTACAGGGATCCAGGAGCACACCTTTACAGGTGAGGGATAGTTTAGCTGGCTGGGTGTGGTTTGCTCTTGCCAGCCAATCCCCAGGGTCTGAGCTCAAATATAAATACAGACCTCTTTCAGTGTCTGTTTGGTGTCCAGGGTGAGCAGTCATGTTTCCTTCTGTGTGCCTTGTGTTCTGTGTGCAGCTTGCTGGGTGGCTTGTGTTCTGTGTGCAGCTTGCTGTGTGACTTGTGTCCTGTTACCTTGGTGTTGCAGCTTGCTGTGTGAACTGTGTCCTGTGCTGTTGGATCATGTGTCTCGTTAGAGTAGGGACCGCGAGACACAAGGCCCTTGATCGCTGGGATAATGGTTTAAGTGTATTGGCCAAACTAATCCATCGTATTAATATTCAGCTATTCCATCTGCTTTAGGGTGCATTCACACGAGCGCATAAACGGCGCGTTTTTGCGACCAAACGTATATACGTGACCATCTGAGGCGATGGTTTCGAATGTATTCGTTCACACGGGCGATTTTACGGCGCGTAAAAATGGCAACCCGAAAAGAAACGGAACATACGCGTCCGAAATATGTGCCAACACATATTCGATGGCCGAAAAGATAGTTTGCAAAGTAGGAACAAACGATAATACGCTTTCTAGCTCTGGTCATGATCGCCGAAAAACGTTCTTTCCGGCGATTAAACGCTGCGCACGTGCGAACGTAAATACGCCTACGCTCGTGTGAACGCACCCTTAGAGTGCGGGGATGTTTGGCCAGTGTGTTGGTCATTTTTCCTGTGTTATGGCTGTCCGTGAGTCTAGTCCCCAGTCTCTGTTTGTTTTCGGTCCCTTGGTCCTAACCTGTGTCGGTTGGCTCATGTTCGTATGGGCCCAGTGCCTATTTGCCCACATGAATGTAACATGACGCCTCTTTATTTCTCCCTAACACAGCCAACAACGTTTCGACCTTGTGCAAAAGGTCTTTATCAAGATGGCTGCTGTCAGGCTCTGCACGCTTAAGGACCTGCGATGACATCACCGTCATGTGATCAGGGGTGGAGCATGTAACACACAGTCACACACGGACTCACATGCAAGTGGTCGTTAACATTTTGACAGACAAGTATTACCTTGATTAGTTACTTCCTTTCTATCTGAAAATCCCTGGAGTCTTTCTCTTCAGTTGCATCATATGATGTCATTGTGACTGTCTGAAACTTATGTGACTTTGTGTTTTCTCAAGAGGTCACTTTTTCAGGCTACATAATTCCTGTGTGATATTAGATGGCTGTAACGCACTGGCATCCGAACCTTTGGTGATCATTGCTGCTACAGAATCTCAATTCATCACTGTCCTCTACACTGAGCCACTTGTCATGCCAGGTAGCTCTGGAGTGATATCACTGCAAGTATTCATGACAATGGTGCGTTGTGAGGGGGCAAACTTTGCAACAGAGAGCTTGGCTACAAACCTGCCTGCATAACTTATACCACCTTTACATATATAATTACATACAGAAGATACTGGTATTAGTGTATCTTGATGCCACCGTAACTGTGGGTGGTGTCAAGATACAACCTGCTTGACAGGCTGGGCACGCCCCCCCTTTCTCATTGGCTGCAAGGCTGCCTTCCCCTGCTCAGGCTCTCAGGTCCTGGCAGTGACTAACATCGCCTTATTTGTAGTATCTGGCAGCTGTGACAGCGAGTTCACAGTGCATTAAGAGTGGGCCATGCTGCGCAGCCGCTCCCTCACTGTTCACAGCCGCTCTGTGGTGCCACATGTGCTGGCAGTGCAGGGAGGCCGGAACGAAAGCCACTGTCGGCGCTGGATAAGAAAACGCTGTTCGTCTGTGGAACCCGTGGTAGACCCAGAAGCTGCGCCTGCGGGGTGGCAGCATCTGTGGCGGCTGTATAGTCGCACATCGTGGCCCGCTGTCGCCCATCCTGCTCCTGACGGTGTGGGGGAGAAGCCACCGGACACAGCCGTCGCCCGGAAAATGTGAGCGCTGCTGAGCGTCGGTTGTGCGCCTGATGCAGTGGGGGAGAAGCCAGCGGCCAGACCTGCCGGTCCATGCAAACGCTGGTGACTGGCGCTGCGGAGAGCTGCTACGGCTGTCGACCGCAGAGTACCGCAGGGAGCACTTACAGCACAGGGGGAACATTCACTCACTGCCGCACGGACTGCACAGCGGCGGGGGGACAGTCTGTGACAGCTGGCAGCGGCAGAATCCTAGGACCTCTTCCAGGACCTTAATCTTGCACCTATCGGGAGCTGGGGGTGTAAGAGGGGCGTTCCTCCTGTCAAACCTCTAGCTTCCGGTGGCGTCAAGATACACTAATACCGAGATACCCAGGTTATACCAGCATGCTCCATATCACTATATACAGAAAAAAAACAGAATTAGGGCCTCTTTGCTTCTTTCTTCCTTTTGTTTTCCATACGAATATGAAAAACGGGTGAGTTATGAAAGAGCAGATTGGTCATGTGGATTTCAATATGACATCATACAGAACAGCACACAGATGAAAAAACACCTGTGTTTTGTAGATCTAACACAGACAAGTTTTGAAATTCTCATGTGAATTCAGCCTTAGGCAGCTTCACACAAGCATATGCGCAATAGCGAATACCTCAACGCAACTTATTTGCACAGTGAACGAGGTAGATTTGCGTGTTCATATGCTCTGATTTAAAAGACTGTTTAGCGTTGTGAGGTCCTGATTGTTCTGTTTTTCACAAAACTACACAGCATATTGCTCATTTGCGTGCATATTTGCAGACCTCCCATAGACTTCTATGGGGGCCTTTGCTGCACAATATACAGAAAGATAGAGCAGGAACTATTTTTTTGCATGTTTGGAATGTGCGTGCAAAAAATAAGTCAATGAAAACGAACCCATTGGTATCAATGGGTTCTATTCTCTGCGTGCAAATACTGTTGTCTGAAGCCACCCTTATGGCATGTTCACTCGTTGTGGAAATGCTGCAGTTTTTCCAAAGAGAAAATTAATATGCAGCAAAACCTGCAGCTTTTCCACATCAAAATCTACAGCATCGGTGTGAATTTTGAATAGGAGTCATCTGCATGTGAACATACCATAAGGGCGGCGGCGCACAGGTGTATGCGTACTTGCGCACCCCCATTGACTTGCATGGGGACCTTTGGTGCAAAAAAAAGCAGAGCATGCTGTTATATTTGCGCAAACATAATGTGCACACAAAATACGGAAAAATGTGAACGAACACATTGAAATCAATAGGTCCTATTTTTTGCGTATTGTGTGCGTAAATTTTGCACACGCAAATCCGACAGTGTGATGGTCGGCCTTAGGCTAACTTCACGTGAGCGTGAAACCGGGCCATGTGAACGACAGCCCGATATCGCGCTCGCCAACATGTGATTTCCCCGCGGATGTGAATCATTTTTATCTCAAAACTGCCTTGCATCACTTCAGGAAAGTAGCTGCGTCGCAGAGTTTCTCCCATTGTTTTCAATAAAGAAACCTTGCATCGCACCGCGTGCACCTAGCACGCGGTGCGATGCTGCCACTGGCTCTATTGAAAACAATGGGAGATGCAATGCGAGAGCACGCCCAAAGAAAGAACGTGCCGCGATTTGTTTCCTGCATCGTGGTGTGATGTGATAGGGAAAACATCGCTCATGTGTATGATCTCATTCAAAAGTCTTGGGTTCCTATTTGTGCAAGATTTGTGTGTCTCGCAACTCACGAATCTTGCGCGATTTTCTCACCCACCGGCCTTAAGTTGCAGCAACATGTGCAGGTTGCGTTTAGGGTTAATACATTCCAAATCAAGTGTGGATCATAAAAAGAGAGAAAAGGTAAAGGATGGATACTAATCCTCTGTTCAGAGCCCTCTTCTCATAGCAGCAGAACATGTGTCACAGCGGCGATACATCAAGCCTACAGGCAGGAAAAAGTACTGCAAGCTGCAAAAAAGTGATAAGCATCGGCACCAGCTAACAAAAAGTAAAGTTCTTGTCTTGCAATGATTTCATTGTACTTTTCCTGCTGGCTAGAAGAGCAGAATATCCCTGACGCGTCGGAGTCTGTCGCGATGATGGAGCAGAGTTTTCTTCAGTGTTGGTCATAGAGTGTTGACAGAAGTTGATGAATAAGCGTTTCAGTAAATTAGGTGAACAGTAGTTGTTTTACAAACACCATAATACAGTAGTTCGCTCCATCAGCACTGCCAAAATGTACCCTGGATGTGGAGCTTGAAAGGATGCTGAAAAATGTCTTGCTGATGAAATGTCATTTTAAGCTCCCATGTGTTCTCCCTAGAGAGTCTTGTATTAGATGTTCATATGGTTAGATGTGGTCAAACATTGTCCATCTACTTACAGGCGTAACTTCGGGGCCCCAATGCAAAACCTGTAAAAGGACCACCAACTATAATGCTTTATTCATAGTATTGGGTTCCTTATACAGGGAAGAGAGACATTATGGGCTCCCTGAGGCTCGTGGGCCCAGGTGCAACTGCATCCCCTACAGTTACGCCTTGAATTCTATATATAACATTATCTATGGGCTCACCAAAATTTAAAGGTGTTCTGTCTTAGAAGCAGATAAATGGAATTCAAGCTGTGACGGATCTGTCACACGACAAACACCAAAAGTGCTTGACACATCCCATTGACTTATACATTAAGTTGACAAACCTATTGTGACACCCGTCCCCCCTCACCTATCCTGTGCTGTCAGCTGATGTGTAAGCATTAGGTATAAAGGAGATCACACAGGTATATCCCAATACAGAACCCATCAGATGCTCCCAGATGTAGAGCTGACAACGCTGTCTGGTGGGGTGATGTCACCAGGTGTAGAGCTGACAACGCAGTCTGGTGGGGGGATGTCACCAGATGTAGAGCTGACAACAGGGTCTGGTGGTGGGATGTCACCAGTTATAGAGCTGACAACAGGGTCTGGTGCTGGGATGTCACCAGATGTAGAGCTGACAACAGGGTCTGGTGGTGGGATGTCACCAGTTATAGAGCTGACAACGGGGTCTGGTGGTGGGATGTCACCAGTTGTAGAGCTGACAACAGGGTCTTGTGGTGAGATGTCACCAAGTGTAGAGCTGACAACGCGGTCTGGCGGTGGGATGTCACTAGGTATAGTGCTGACAACGGGGTCTGGCGGTGGGATGTCATCAGATGTAGAGCTGACAACAAGGTCTGGTGGTGGGATGTCACCAGCTATAGAGCTGACAACGGGGTTTGGTGTTGGGATGTCACCAGGTGTAGAGCTGACAACAGGGTCTGGCGGTGGGATGTCATCAGATGTAGAGCTGACAATGGGGTCTGGCGGTGGGATGTCACCAACCAATTAGTACGGACATTGCAGCTGCTGGAACTTATTGAGTCCACTGTTGGCCATGTTATTGGGAGATGGAGACCATCCAGTGTATGCGGTGCCGCGACATTCGGGGAGACCTCGTAAACTGACAGAACGTGGACAATGAAGCCTTGTAGGAGCTGTGAAGACATCACACACATCGTCTGCCCTCGCTCAGGGGGTCTCACAGCCCATTGGAACATCCATTAGTACCAGAACCATCGGTAGGGAATGGCATGTCAAGGGTTACCATGGACAAGCGGCTGCACACAACATTACAGTAGTGAATAGACAGCGGCACCTGCGATGGGGCTTGGGGGTTCGGACTGTAAGTGAAAGCAAGTGTTGTGGATGAATCACAGTACACCATATTTTAATCGGCTGGCCACACTTGGGTGTGGCGGTTGTCTGGAGAGCGGTTTCTACGTGACTGCGTCGTCCCAACAGTGAAGTTTGGAGGAGGTTCTGTTATGATGTGGAGATGGTTTCTGCTGGGAAGGACTTGGGCCATTGGTTATAGTGAAGCCCACCCTCAACGTCAATGGGTACAAAGACATTCCGGACAATGTGGCATCACCTACCCTGTGGCAATACTTGGGTATTGCTCCGTGTCTACACCAACATGACTGGGTACCATGTCATACGGTGAGCAGTGTTGAGGCTTGGTTTGAGGAGCAGAATGTCTGCCAACTTCATTGGTCGACCCAAACTCTAGACCTCGATCCCATGGAGCATCTTTGGGATGAAGCAGAATGCCGTGTCTGTGCGCCCAACACGCCCATCATCCCCCGCATCACTGTGTGAAGCTCTCTGCAAGGAATGTAGACAAATCCCTCCACACATCTATGGGAGTTTGGTGGAAACAGCCGCAGAGGGTTACTGCTGTCATTAAGGCTAAAGACGGCCCAACACCGGACTGAAAAATGTGAATAACCTTCTATGTGTCTCTATACTTGGTCCATCGGGTTCTGTCATGGTGTTTGTCAATTTACCAGAAAAGATAGTGCTGCACGCCATGATTGAATGTGAGATGGAGGTTGTGGAGTCTCTAGTGCAGATGTCCTTTATGTCTTCTTAGCATCAGTGTTGTGTCAGTGTATCAGTAGCTGCATACTAGTAGTATACATGCTATAGTGAGACACTATATTGTCTTGCAGTCCTGTCTTTGCTTTCCTGTACAGTCCCTCTGCAGTTCTGGCTGGATGAAGGCTTTTCAAGGGTTCCAACATCTCTCACCAATTCTTATGAATTTCAACAGCTGGATGCCAAAAGCCACAACTCTCACAAATAACCAGTGCTCGTTCCCTTGGCCCTGTTCACATGCTGTTATTTTAAGTGAGTCTCCACCTTTTAACACAATGTTATTTTTAGCTACAAAATCTTGTGTTGATTAATTCCATACTACATCTTTATATCGGATGGCGCACCGTTTTTTGGATATAGAGCTGAAAATTCCTGTAAAGCCAGAGAGTTAAAGGGGTTGTCCAATTGTAAACTATTGATGACCTATCTGCGTCATACGCCACCAACAGTTGAGGGGAGAAGGTTTGCCATGTGGAAGCCTCTCTAATCATCTATTTGCCAGGTTGGTGATCTAGTGCACTAAGATGATTTTTACAGGAAGCAGACAGCTCCGTTCCTACTTTATTGGCCAGACTTGGTATTACAGGCCATTCACTTCAGTGAGAGCTTTGCTTGTTATACCAAGCCTGGCCACTGCAGTTGGAATGGAGCTGTCTGTTTCCTGCAGAAATCAGCTCAGTGCATAAGCACAGCAACCTGGCAAACAACTGATCAGAGGGGGTCTCTTTTCGGCAGATCCTCTCCAATCCACTGTTGATGGTCTATCCTGCAGATAAGCCATCAATAGTTTATATCTGGTCAGCCCTTTAAAAGTGACCTTCTGGTTCCTTGGACAAAATTTGTCCTGGCAACAGAGGGCAAGTAATATTTTCTCTGTATGTGCAGTGGACCCGCTTTTCCCAGGCCCCTATTTGGTCTTCCATGATGGCCTTAGTGGTACTCTCGCTAACTATGCACCCTGTGTTTCAGTAGCCAGAAACTCTTAACACTTCTCTTGGATTGGCTAGAGCGGCATATAATCTCTTAGACTACTAATGCACAGTGTGCAATGGATAGTCACAGAAATGATGTTTTGATATGGGAACAAACAAGGGACCTGGGAACTACCCGATCTGCTCAGGACCCCTCTGTAGCCCAGAATGGAGAGCCACTTAAAGTACCTTTTAAACAGTATGACTGTCAGCAGCATAAGCACCCGACAGCCGTCCTGGTGAATCTCGTTCCTGCGCTTTACACAGGAACGATAGTCATTCACCTGAATGGAGGCGGAACGGGCCGGGGTCATTCCAGTCAAACTCCATTCGCAATAAACAAGAGTTGCTAATAGATTGAACTCCTGTCTACACTGAGTGAGTACTGTACCTTTACCTTTCGGGCAGACCATCTGCTGTCAAGTAATTACCAGGCAGTCGTTAATGTAAATAGCTATCCTGTAAAACTATGTTTCTCCTGTAATGGCTGCTGCAAGGAAAATGTGTGGCTGGCTATAGCTTCCAAATCAGCTGATTGTTGGGGGTCCCTAAAGTGAGACCTGAGGCAATCAGCTGTTCTCCCTAGGTCCCACATTCTGGCACAGCCTCTTTAAGAGTTTACTGCCCACAGATTAATTATTCAATAGGAGCTGTATGCAGTGAGCTCCCCCTAGTGGTGGCTGCAGGCAGACAGAATTTTATCATTCCTCAGTATGTCTGTGTAGAAGATTTGGAGCTTTGTGTCTGCAAGATTTGGATCTGGGTTTTCACTTGACTGAAGGCAAATACAAAAAAAAGCAATCCATATTCTCAGACCTTATTTCAACTAAATTTCAATATACTAAATGAGGCCTGAAAGAGAGCATCTGGCTTATAAAATCCATTTCCATATACCGTATTAGAGAATTCTGTGCTAAGGGACGACGAGTTGTATATTTGGACATGTTATTTGGAGCACCAGTGTTGTATTCGGCTGACTGTGCAGCGCCTGTTAGTCAGAACGATTCCTGATATCCTCCTCTGACCCATTTCCGTGTCAAGTTATTTGCATCCACAGGATCCCCTTTCTATGAATGCTTTTTCTTTATGACGTCATTCTTCCACATGTTCTCTTGTAAACAGATGTGCACGTTATATGTGTTTATCAGACGTTGGCAGCAAACCGAGAGCCATCCTACAGCATGTAATGTTACAGCCATATCCTGTACAGGAAGCTCAAAGATGCTGAGTGTGATGACCGCTACAAGCCTCACTCTTATATAGACATCAACCCATACATGAAAGCTGAGCCCCATGACGGACAGACACTTCTGCTTAACTTTCAGTGGACTGGGGGCATCAGCCTGACTAACGCTCCCTTAACCATATAACAAAAACTTACCCAACGACTTCTTGTTGTGTCAATGTGGGGTAGGCCACAGCTTTATTAAAAGATTTAACCTCTACTACCTCTTAACTATTTCTAACTCCATAACCCTTCCCATGCTACAACCCGCTTAACTTTAACTGATTTTAACTTAAACAGTTCCACTGGACGTTTGTAAGCCCGCTTTCCTTGGGCTTGTAAACCTTCCTCCTAGCCAGCATGGAAAGTTCAGGCCAACCTCAGCTGTGACAACTTCCAAACGTATAATGTCCTATAAAGCCTCTCCTCACCCAATCTCCGGGCGGGTGGGTGGGCGTCTTGCCCGGCTCTGTCTTCTCTCTTCCACGCTTCTTCTCTTTCTGCTCTTCTTCCTGTCTTCTTCCTTCTCCTTCCGTTCTTAACTCCTCCCCCCCATCTAGCTCGCTATTACCATTTTAAGCTCCGCCCCCAGTCCCATGCCGCTGCGTTACGCACTGTGCTGCATAAGAGACTGGGGGCATCAGCCTGACTAACGCTCCTTTAACCATATAACAAAAACTTACCCAACGACTTCTTGTTGTGTCAATGTGGGGTAGGCCACAGCTTTATTAAAAGATTTAACCTCTACTACCTCTTAACTATTTCTAACTCCATAACCCTTCCCATGCTACAACCCGCTTAACTTTAACTAATTTTAACTTTAACAGTTCCACTGGACGTTTGTAAGCCCGCTTTCCTTGGGCTTGTAAACCTTCCTCCTAGCCAGCATGGAAAGTTCAGGCCACGCGGCATGCGCCGTATTGCCTATGGCGCATTCCGCCCCACCCCACGGACCCGAGCTAAAGCAGCTTCAACGCCATCCTGCAGTCCTGACAAGAAAGTGTCCAATCCGACGTCATTCAGGTGTACCCCGTCATCCCTCAGTGCACCTCTCTCTCTGTCCTCCAACTCCCAATGGCGTATAGCAATCCCTCCCAGGGAATGTACGAACTTCGAAATCCTCTGGTTGACCACCTTTTGCACATTCTCGATCGCTTCGGGGTTTTTTGCCCCCCTCCAACATCTCCTGGCGATAATATCTGACCACACCAGCACGGATTCTCGAAAGCACTCCCTAAAACGGAGCATGTCCTGTTTTATTAGGACGAGTAAATTGCCCATCTTCTGATTTCCGTAACGATCTGCAGCAACCTAGGCCACTGCAGGCCTCGAATTCCATGCCAGTTTACCACCGTGTCCGTCATTCCTAAGCTCCTTCCTAATGGCCGAGTTGCTGCCCTCTTTTATGCCCAATACACGAAGGAATGGCCGATAATCCACACTTTCCACGGTTCCGCAGCTGAAACATAGAAACAAAGAAAACAGAACCCGTACCAGCCAACCGAAAAACGCCATTAACTAAACCATACTAATCACACCTTCGCGTTCTTATAATACTAAATCCGGTCTAATGTATGATTTATAGGCCTGCGAGTTCCATCTACACAACCATTTTAAATCCTCTTCCTGCATACCATGTGCGTCTGCCATGGTTGCCGCACCTATTCTGAACGAATGCGTACCGAACTCGGACGCATTCAGACCTGCTGCGCGTAGGGCTGCGCGAAAGACCGCCGAAAACTGGAACCGAGTGAGGGGGGCGCCCGCCGAATGTACAAAGAATTGGTCACAGATATTACGCGAGCTCATATATTCCCGAACTGTACTTACCGGGCACCACTTGGAGCCAAGGCTGTTAATCGCTATCCACTCGCCTCTGCCATACATGTCCGTTTTGGACTTTCTGATACATACCCGTAACGACTCTCCCGAGCAAATTACGTCGTTGTGTAGCAGGCCGCCAGGCTTATTTTTACTTGCTGGAACCAGCTCACCAATCCGCAATGCCGCGAAAAACGCCACCAAAAAGGCCGCTCTGAATAGCAACGCTTCCGAACTATTAACGCAAACGCTTTCCAACAGCTCTAATAGCCTCATTAACAGGGAAAACGTAATCGGCCGTCGTCTATTAATGCGCGTCTTCTCTTTTTTCCAGCCGCGTATTATCTGACGAAAAATAAACTCCTTCGTGACGTCCGCCTTGCCATGTAATTTTAACAAAAAGGCTACTCCCGCTAAATGTTTTTTAGCTGCTCCGACCGACCGACGCTTGTCCCGCAACGCTAACAACATATCTAGCGTGGCCGCCCGCGCCTTTTCGCCGTCGACCACGCAACCGCCTGCCAATGATAGCCAATGTAACCAAATGGAATTGTAACTCTTCCAAGTCGCGCACGTGACCGATGCCTCCACCAGCTTCAGCAATTCTGCTCTGCCAGATTCCATAAGTGAGGAGGGCATTGTGCCCCCTCCGCCTCCACCTGAGGGTGCCGCTCTCTGAACGCCTCCATCTGTGAACGAGAGAGTGCGTCAGCCGCTCCATTGTCACAACCCGGAACATGCCTGGCTCGCAAGTAAATATTGTTTTGCAGGCATTTCAAAACCACATGTCTCAACAACGCCAATACGGGTGGAGAAGCCGAGGTCTGCTTATTGATCACATGAACCACCGCCACATTATCTGACCAGAAACAAACCTTGCGGTCCTGAAGCTCTGCGGTCCATAATTCCAACGCTACCACCAAAGGAAAAAATTCCAACAGTGTAACATTTTTGGTCCATTTTCTATCCAACCAACTCTGAGGCCAGGGCTCCCGGCACCAATGGTTATTAAAGATGACACCAAAACCTCCTGATCCCGCCGCGTCCGCGAACAGGCATGTCGCTACCCGTCACCTCCTCCTTTTGGGCACATCACTTGCCCGTTGAAGGATTGCAAAAACACCTTCCAGATATGTAAGTCTGCTCTCATCCCTTGTGTCACCCGCACGAAATGATGGGGTTCCCGTACCCCCGCCATGGCTAAAGTCAGTCTTCTCGAGAAGACCCGCCTCATGGGGATAACTTTACTTGCGAAATTAAGCAGGCCTGCCAGCCTCTGAATCTGACGCAGGATGACCTTCCTGCAGCTGGCCACCTCATTGACCACCTGATGTAGCCTCGCCACTTTTTTAACTGGTAGCCTAAACATCATATCCTCAGAGTCGATCTTGATCCCGAGGAAGGTGATCCGGGTTAAGGGGCCCACAGTTTTCTCTTCTGATAACGGGACCCCCACCCGTCGCATGAGGGACTGGAAAGTTTTAAGCAAAAATACGCAATATCCCGAGTTCACCGAGCCCACGAACAAAAAATCATCTAGATAATGTATCACCGATGAGATGCCCGTCTCATACTTGAGTAACCACTCCAGAAAAGAACTAAACAATTTGAAATAATAGCATGAAATTGAGCATCCCATCGGCAGACACATGTCTATAAAAAATTGATTGTCAACCCGGCACCCCAGGAGGTGGAAACAATCGGGGTGCACTGGTAACAAGCGAAAGGCGGACTCAACGTCCGTCTTTGCCAGCTGAGCTCTCTTACCCGCCGCCCTGACCAAACGAACCGCGCAATCAAACGACGTATACGAGACCGCTGCCTGTTCTTTTGATATTCCGTCATTAACTGAATCTCCGGCTGGGAAAGAAAGGTGATGAATTAAATGGAATTTCCCGGTTTCCTTCTTGGGTACTAAACCCAAGGGGGACACCCGCAAATTCGTAAAAGGCGGTACTTCGAAAGGGCCGGCCATGCGGCCCAGCTCCACTTCCTTAATCAATTTTTCTTTAACTAACTGGATGTTATCTAACGCCGATTTTAAGTTAGGGGCAAACATAGACGCGGGGGAAAAAGCGAACGGAATAACGAAACCTTCCGAAAAACCATCCTTAAGAATTTTTGCCGCCTGCTTCATGTGGTATCTGTCTAACCACCGATCCAGGACCCGGCTTTTCACTGGGGTTCGGTGCTCCACCGGCACCACCCACTGTGGCAGACGCTCTTTGTTTCTTGAAGCAGCGAACTGCTGCATGCTGGCCCCCGCAAACCGAGCATTCATGTCGGAATTTGCAGGTGGCATAAAACCTGCAATGGCCCTCGTTGTAGAGCTAACATGAGCCATTGGGTCTCTGAGCTGCCGCGGGGGGCTGTTGCCCGCCTCCCGCTGCTCCCGTAGGAAAGGACGCTCTGGCGGGCCGTTGTGCCAGGATCAGCTGGATCCACACATCAGTTGCTTTTGTGGCCCAGCTTATGTGGCTCATTCCCGATACCCGCCGTCGGAAATCTTCATCATAGCGCCACCAAGCTGACCCACCCTGCAGCTTGTAGGCGCTGTAGATGGTATTTAAATAAACCATCAACTCCGGTCCTTTACTCGGCTGATGCTGACACACTATATGACCCAAAACCAAATAAGCTTGAAGCCAATTGCCGAACGTCTTAGCGATCTTTGGCTTCTTCTCCGCTCCACGTTCGGACAACCGTTCTTTGTCTACCATAACGTGGTCCACCGACAGTAAGGACCAAATATCCACATATAGACCTTTTTTGATCCTTTCCGTAACATCATCAGCCAAACCTACCCCTAGAGGGGCAACACCGCAAAACATCGAATCGGCATATCTTAAACCTTCCGTTGGGTCACCATCTGTACACAACGTTGAGCTTCCAGACACATTACTCACAGGCGGGCCTCTGCCCCCTGGTGAACCACAGGACACTAAAAGCCCTTCTTGCGGATCCACCTTGCTCAACAATGACTTTAACACCGTGACCAAATCCTGTTTATCCGCGCCCTTCGCGGGATCCATCACATTACACCAAGCATTATGCAATGATAACTCACCAGCTCGACCGACCTCCGGCATCGCCAAGGGTGATGTCCTAGCTGTCTCCCTCCTCCGGATCCTGTGCTCGGGCGTGGGCTGCCGACTGACCCTTCGCGTAGCCTCCTGCGCCTTTTGCTGTTGAGCCAAACCAGGCTGGTGTCTGCTTGACCGTCCCTGCGAATGGCCTTGACTCCTGTTGCTGCTGTGGTCTTTTGCACGTTGCATAGCTTGTGAGTTGAGCGGCTGACGCTGGTCTTCTGCGCACCGTGTCTCTTCTTCTGCGCTGCTCCTATCTGCCCTGCTGGCTCCTCGCGCCCTGCCGCTGCTGCTACTCGAAGCTCTGCTTGCCTGCTCTAACTGCCTGGAACGCCTGGCCTCCTGTCTTAGCGCTCTGGTTCTATCCTTCTGCCTGCGCCTGGCGCCCTGACCTTGGCGGCTACTGCTAGCGCGATTGTCAGACGTTTGGGACGAATAACCCAGCGTTTTTTGCAGCAGTGGGTCAAGGTATCGTGGGTTAACAAAACACCGGCGCTGCATGACCGCAGTGGGTGGCGGCAATTGTAAAGCGTGTCCGCTTGGCATTTGGGTGGGGTATACCGCCTCCTGCTGCCCCCGGTACAGGGAAGCCTCAGCTCTATTCCCGTAATGGTAAGCTGCTCTGTTGTGCCTATGGCCCATGTGGCTAGATGCGTGGGGCTCAGGGGTCGGGCTACGTGACCCCGAAAATGAGCTACCCCCCCTTCGTTGTTCCCTCCATGCGGGTAAAGTGGCGGGGCCTGGGCTGCTTGCTGCGCTGCTGGTGGGGGTGCTAAGGGGGGCCGCTGCCTGTGGAATGTTCCCCCTTTTACTTGTACCCCCCCCCCTCTGTCGCCTAGCCTGTGCTGCGCTGCGTTCTGGTTGTGGTGCTCTGCCATCTTGGTGGGGTACGCGCCCTCCCCGCGTGTCCCCCCTCTCTTCTGCCTCTCTCCTCGGCTCACCTCTCCCTCTCTGCGATGTACTGCGCCCAGGCGCGCGCTGCTCAGTCGCTGCGGAGCTCACTGCTGCTGCTGATGCCTGCCGCATGTCTTCTCTTCTGCTCCCGCTCGCCAGCGGTGAGCGCTGCCTCGTGGCGGGCCGCTTTCCCGCCACCCGATTTGAATTGGGCGCCATCTTGCTTCTGGTGCTCGCGGCTCCCGCCGCTCTTTCTTCTCCCCGGCTATTTCGCCGTCCGTGGCGTTTGTTCGCTGGGCTCGGGCTAAGCCTCGCTGGCGGCTGCTTCCTTCGTTGCGGTCTTCCCCGCAACTGCTCTTCTGCTTCCGGCGGTGCTTCGCTGGCTCCACTCTGCTGCGTCCCGGATCCCTCCAGCTCTGCCGCTCCCGCGGCCGTCCTGCAGCTTGACGGCAGCTCTTCCAGCCAGCCGGTGCCATCCTGCATGACCGCCGCCTGGATCCGCGCCCTCAGGTCCTCCATCTTGCCTTTTTTCTTCGCTTTCCCGCCGTCTCCCTTCTTCTTATCTTCTCCCGACGTCTCCCGACCTCGGCTGTTCAGTCGCCTGCTTCTCTCTTCTCCTCCGCTCTGCTTTCTCTGCTTTCAGTTTTAGTCTTTCTGTCTCTTCTTGCGTCTTGCCCGGCTCTGTCTTCTCTCTTCCACGCTTCTTCTCTTTCTGCTCTTCTTCCTGTCTTCTTCCTTCTCCTTCCGTTCTTAACTCCTCCCCCCCATCTAGCTCGCTATTACCATTTTAAGCTCCGCCCCCAGTCCCATGCCGCTGCGTTATGCACTGTGCTGCATAAGATAACTGCCAGAGCAGCTTTACTTGTTCTACTTTATTGTTTCTAAGTGGTTTAATTTTCCGGTTGTGACCCCAAGTATCAGCGTGTCATTATCCTGTCCCCCAAGTATCAGCGTGTCATTATCCTGTCCCCCAAGTGTCAGTGTGTCATTATCCCATCCCCCAAGTGTCAGCGTGTCATTATCCCATCCCCCAAGTGTCAGCGGGTCATTATCCCATCCCCCAAGTGTCAGCGTGTCATTATCCCGTCCCCCAAGTGTCAGCGTGTCATTATCCCGTCCTCCAAGTGTCAGCGTGTCATTATCCCGTCCTCCAAGTGTCAGCGTGTCATTATCCTGTCCCCCAAGTGTCAGCGTGTCATTATCCTGTCCCCCAAGTGTCAGCGTGTCATTATCCTGTCCCCCAAGTATCAGCGTGTTATATCCTGTCCACCAAGTGTCACCATGTCATTATCCTGTCCCCCAAGTGTCAGCGTGTCATTATCCCGTCCCCCAAGTGTCAGCGTGTCATTATCCCGTCCCCCAAGTGTCACCGTGTCATTATCCTGTACCCAAGTGTCAGCGTGTCATTATCCTATCCCCCAAGTCTCAGCTTGTCATTATCCTGTCCCCCAAGTATCACCGTGTCATTATCCTGTACCCCAAGTATCAGCGTGTCATTATCCTGACCCCAAGTATCAGCCTGTCATTATCCTGTCCCCCAAGTGTCAGCGAGTCTACGGCCACTACTATGAATTCATATTGTAGCTCAGGGACCTTCCTGTATTATAGGACATGTCAGGACTGAGAGGAAGCATTCTGTATGTGATATAATAATGGATGATCTCAGCAGACCTGATTGTATCCATCCACAATCCAACGTATCACGTTTATGTAGAGGTTTAATGGGTGTGTAGAAAGGTGTGCATTTCCATGGCAACATATAAACATACAGAACGTACAGTCTACGAAAGAAATGTTCCAGAAAAACAGCTACATTAAAGTTTGTTTAGCCTTTTGTTTCCATCTTCTCATATTATGATAGTGATATTTGCGTGTAATAGTAATATATAAATATAAGTGATATGTACATGTAATAATAAAACATAGATGCAGTAAGGCCTCATGTCCACGGGAAAAATCAGGCCAGCTACGGATTTTACATGGAGAATCCGTAGCGGGTCCCTCCTGCCCCGCGGACATGAGCGCTTAAAATAAGAATTAATAAGAATTAACTTACCCGCAGCAGGCCGGGTATGTCTTCTCTTCCTCACGGCCGGATCTTCTTTCTTCGGCCGGCGGCACGTTGGCGGCGTGCCGCGCGCATGCGCCGGGCACATCCGTCAAGCTGAAGCAAGAAGATCCGGCCGTGAGGAAGGGAAGACATGCCCCGCCCACTGCGGGTAAGTTATTCTTATTTTAGGTCTCCTGCGGATCCGGACGGCTTCCATAGGCTTCAATAGAACCCTGCGGGAGCCGTCCCCGCGGGAGACCCGCACAAAAATGGAGCATGTCACGTTTTTTCACATGCTCCATTTTTTTTTATTCCCTTTTATTGACCATCCGCGGGTATTTATCTACCTGCGGGTGGTCAATGCATCCCTATGGGGTGTGGATCCGCGGGCGGGAGAAGAGTTAAAATCCGCTGTGGATTTTAATTCTTCTTTTGCCCGTGGACATGAGGCCTAAAGGGTCGGGCCTACACAACTGTGTGAGATCACAAATCAATGGACTATTGGTGAGCTTTATAGTTTTGCAACCTCCGAAGAAATGCAGGATGGAACCCAAAGCCCTAAACTAAGCAAATATGGGCTCAACGTGTTTATGAATAGAGATGAGCGAACGTACTCGTCCGAGCTTGATACTCGTTCGAGTATTAGCGTGTTCGAGATGTTTGTTACTAGAGGCGAGCACCATGCGATGTTCGGGTTACTTTCACTTGACTAGGTACAACGGAGTCGTCGCTGTGACCACTTACCCTTTTTAACCTAGCTTATCTAAAATAAACACCGACAACTTCTTTTTTGGATTAAATTTGGCCACAGCAGCCAATTTTATTATAACATACAACAATAAATCCTGAATAACACTTTTAACCCTGATCCTAACTACTATGGAGAGATCCTTGGAGTTCCCAACAAAAATGTATATATCTGTCGCCTCACCCAAAAAACACGGAAAATAGGTGTAACTGTCTCCCGTCTCCTAAAAATCCTGACTCGGGAAACCCTATTTTCGAAACTACGCCTCCCGTCTCCAATCACCTGACTCGGGAGACTCGACATTTACCTCGAGTCACCAACCTCCCGACCCCGAGGCTATCTAGCCATACCCCGGCTATTAACAACCACAACTTTAGCAGGTAACCCCCTGCCAAAACAAGAGGCAACAGACCCACCTACAATTTAAAACTAACCAGAGGGGGGAGGAGGTAACTCTACTAACCCCTGCCTCCCCCCTTACCCCCTCGTATATTGACTCCAAGGACCCCCCCTAACCGCTGCTATGACGATATACCTAACTCCCTCCTACCCCTACTCTAAGGGCGGGTGGGTGGGACTCTTCTCCCCGTCCAGGCTCCAGGTCCGTCTTCTTCCTCTGCTGCTCCCGGAATGACTCCTCCCCCCTTCCTTCCCGCTCTTTCTATCCCATAAACCTTTTCTCCCCCTCATTACCCCCTCCCTTTTAACCTCCACCTCACCTTATTTTTATTTAAAATATTAACCCTTTCCTCCCCGTTAACCCCGTCATGTTCGCCTTCACCTACGGCCCTGCGGGCCCCGGTTCCGGCCTCCCTTGACTAGGTACAACGGAGTCGTCGCTGTGACCACTTACCCTTTTTAACCTAGCTTATCTAAAATAAACACCGACAACTTCTTTTTTGGATTAAATTTGGCCACAGCAGCCAATTTTATTATAACATACAACAATAAATCCTGAATAACACTTTTAACCCTGATCCTAACTACTATGGAGAGATCCTTGGAGTTCCCAACAAAAATGTATATATCTGTCGCCTCACCCAAAAAACACGGAAAATAGGTGTTACTGTCTCCCGTCTCCTAAAAATCCTGACTCGGGAAACCCTATTTTCCAAACTACGCCTCCCGTCTCCAATCACCTGACTCGGGAGACTCGACATTTACCTCGAGTCACCAACCTCCCGACCCCGAGGCTATCTAGCCATACCCCGGCTATTAACAACCACAACTTTAGCAGGTAACCCCCTGCCAAAACAAGAGGCGACAGACCCACCTACAATTTAAAACTAACCAGAGGGGGGAGGAGGTAACTCTACTAACCCCTGCCTCCCCCCTTACCCCCTCGTATATTGACTCCAAGGACCCCCCCTAACCGCCACAGCCAGCACGGCTTGAAACCTCAAGCCTGCGCCGCCCTCCACAACAACAAGGCGCGCTCCACTCCCTCCTGCACTGCCTCCAGCCACAAATCCAAACCTATCTCATTTAAATGAACCCCATCTTGCCTCCAATAGTTCCCCCTGCCAGATTCTAGGTCTATGTGTCGCACCGCGACCCCCCCAATCCTTCCCACAAAGCGAGACACTTCTCTATTAAGTTTTATCCTGGCCTTGTCTAATCCCCTTGCTGACCGTACGAACTTCCATATCTGTCTCGGCACAATCTCCGACCACACCACCACCATCTTCTTATGTGCCGCTAACAATCTCAGGATATCATACCTGATATCCCTCGATAAATCCCTGAAGGGCCTTTTTCCCAAATCATTCCCCCCTGCATGTATAACAACTATGTCCGGGGCCCTGTCTAAAACCACCATCCTCTCAAACTCCTCCAACACTTTGCGCCAAGACATCCCTCTAACTCCCAGCCATCTCAAGACCGCCTCTGACCTAGGAAACCTCAACTGTCTCCCGTCCTGCCTTACACTAGCCCTCTCCGCCCCCCAATACACATAAGAGTGGCCCATAATCCACACTAGCGCCGATTGTGGACCTGAAACAAAAAAGGAGAAAACAAAATTGACCAACACCCCTTGATTATAATTATACCCCCTACCCCCCTAACGCTTTTACAGCAACTGGGGGCGAACATACAATTTATATCTCCCAGATTGCCACCTACCGATTTTCCTGATTGACTCGCCCGACAAACCTTGCACCTGTGCCTCTGTGGCCGCCCCCACCCTAAACGAGTGTGTCCCAAAATGCGACTCATCTAAACCGAGCTCCCTCAGCGCCTTCTTAAAGATCGCTGTAAACTGGAAGCGTGACAAAAACTGGCCCCCCTCGTGCTGCAATAAGGGACCTAATCTCTTGCCCGCTACCTCCGTATAGCTGACCCATGTCGACACGGGACACATCACTGACCCGTGAACCCTACCCAATCTAATCAACTGTCCCCGCCCCGCCTGGTCTGTTTTTGATCGGCGTATGACCAGCTCTAAATGGTCATCAATTTTCCTAACATCCCCCACCTGTAAACCTCCCCCAACTGATTTACTAGGGGAAACCAACTCCCCCACCCTAAATGCCCCGAAAAATGCCAGTGAGAAAGCTAACCTGAGTAACGATCTTTCGAACAACTTATCGCAGAGGCCTTCCAGCACCACCCCTATCTTTTCTAACAACTCAAACGAAACTGGTCTACGTAAATCCACACTCCCTTTTCCTTTCTTAAAACCCTTCAACGCTTGTCTCACTAGAAAATTCTTCGTTATATCCACCACCCCCCTTAACTTGCACCCAAATGCTACCCCTGCCATAAACCTGTTCACTCGTGACACCGAAACTTTATCGTGTTCTACCTTCCCCAACCAGCTTAACAGCGCCCCCACTCAATCTTCCTCCGCCTCTCCTACCCTAAGCTGACCTACCCAACCTTCCCACTCCTGCCACGCTGCTATATACGCAGCTCTAGTACCCCGAGCCAGTGACCTCTCAATTAGATGCCCCACTGCTCTCTTACCACACTCCAAAGCTGAGACGGGCATGTCCTCCCTCGGTCCTCCGCCTGCGGGGCCAGGGTCCTGAACCGCTCCCACTGAAACCGAGAAAGAGCATCCGTGATTGAATTCTCAATCCCCGGCACATGCACCGCCACTAACCAAATATTCATCTTCAATGTTTCCAATACCAGGTGGCGCAACAAATTCACCACCGGGGGTGATGAGGCGGTCAAAGAATTGATCACCTGCACCACCCCCATATTGTCGTAATGGAACCTCACCTTCTTGTTCTGAAGGCAATCGCCCCAAAGCGCCACAGCCACCACAATTGGAAACAGTTCCAACAATACCAGATTCTTCGTCAAACCTTCCTCCCGCCAAGTGACCGGCCATTCCCCAACACACCATTGCCCTTGGCAATATGCCCCAAATCCAGCGCTCCCTGCCGCGTCCGTAAATAATTCGTAGTCCACATTCTCACTCACTTCCGAGATAATCATGGACCTCCCATTGTATTTGTTTAAAAAGGAAGCCCAGACTGCTAGGTCCCCTTTTAAACTCCTCCCCACTCTGATGTAGTGATGCGGGGCTCGAATTCCCGCCGTGGCCGACGCCATCCTTCGACAAAATATTCGCCCCATAGGCATTATTCTGCAAGCGAAATTCAACTTGCCCAATAATGACTGAAGCCCCCTCAGCGTGACTTTCTTAGCGTTCCGTGTCTTTTCCACCTCGCATTTTAAATCCCACAACTTATCTTCCGGTAATTGACATACCATCGCCACCGTGTCAATCCAGATGCCCAAAAACTGAAGAGAAGTTGCGGGACCCTCTGTCTTGTCGGGAGCCAAAGGCACCCCGAACCGGTCCGCCACCCACTGTAACGTTCCCAGCAGAGTCGCACACATGGGCGACTCTGCTGGGCCAATACACAAAAAGTCGTCAAGGTAGTGAATTACTGACTGCAGCTTTGCAGTGTCTTTCACTACCCATTCCAAAAAAGTGCTGAAGGCTTCGAAGTATGCACATGAGATTTAACATCCCATGGGCAGACACCTATCGGCGAAATACTTACCTCCCCAAAAACAACCGAGTAAGTGAATACTATCTGGAGAAACCGGCAAAAGGCGAAATGCCGACTCAATGTCGGCCTTCGCTAACAGCGCCCCCCTTCCGTACCTTCTTACCCATTTCAGTGCCGCATCAAACGACGTATAAACCACCGAACAGAGCTCAGGGTCTATACCATCGTTCACAGATGCCCCTTTCGGATAAGAAAGATGGTGTATTAGCCGAAACTTATTCGGTTCCTTCTTAGGTACTACTCCGAGGGGAGACACTACGAAGTTCCGGAAGGGAGGCTCCTGAAAGGGGCCTGCCATCCGCCCTAAGCTAATTTCTTTTGCCAGTTTCTCCGAAACCACTTCCGGATTCCTCATGGCCGAGAGTAAGTTCTTTGTTGATAACGGGATTTCGTGCTTCGGGGGAGGGATGTGAAACCCCCCCCCCCGAAAACCCTCTACTAACAATTTTGCCTTCTCCCTGTCAGGATACCTATTTAGAAACCTGACCATCTCTTCCAGCCTCACCGGCGTCCTCCCTTTTTCCACCCCCTCCTGCGACCTTTCCTTTTCCTTTCTTGAAGCATTTTGATGCTCCATGTGACCCGCCATTGCAGTGTGAGCAGATATGCTTAAATCTGCAGCCTGATCCGAATTTGCATTGGCCCTCATTGAATTGCCAACACAAACCGACTCTATTAGCCCCCGACTGACCCCCCTGGTTTCCCCCTTGTGAGGTTGAAGCCAGGCCTGATGGCCCGGCTCCCCCGTGAAAAGGCTGCCCAAATCGACTAGGTGCCATAACCCGAAGCCACAGACCAATATCCTTTTGGTCCCAACGGATTGACGGCCTCACTGCCTTACGTTGCCTAAATTGTTCGTCGTACCTTAACCAAGTTTGACCCCCATATACCCGATACGCTTCCCCTATAGAATCTAAGTAACAGAAGAGGCCGGAACAGTTCTCCGGCGCCTTCTCCCCTATTACGCTGGCCAATATCGCGAACGCCTGCAACCAATTATTAAATGTTTGAGGAATTAAACGCCATCTGCGTTTTTCTTCCTCCTCCTTCTTATATTCGGTCCTTTTGCCTTTGTCCAAATTAAATTTCTCCAAAGGCAAGAGGGAGAATATCTCTACAAATTCGTCCCGCCAAACCTTCTCCTTCGTTTCCTTCTTAAGATGTGCTCCTAATGGGCCCTCAAAACACACGTATACCTCCCCTTTCGCCCTATCATCCAACCGCACTGCTTCGCCATCTCTTTCCGTTTGTACGGCAACCGTCACCCCCGACGCCGTTTCTTCTGCCCCCCCCGAGCCGACCCCTAGCGTACTTACCCTACTGGAAGGGGTTGCCATCGAAGTACTCCATGCTGCCACCGGCGATGGCCCCGCCTGCACTCCCCCAGTCGCCCCAGCGGGGAAGACCTCCCCGCCAGATGACACGCTACCCGGCGTGTTGAACGCCGATCCAGGCAAACCGACCGACCCCGCTTCCTGCCTCCGCAGGAACTCCCACATACAACCCACAAGTGCCCTCAAATCGTTATCCCCCCCATGCGCACCGGCAAAACCGACCGCACCACTACCTATACCCCCCCCTACAGGCACAGATCTGGCAATCACATTTACAGTGTTATGTGTGGTAGACTCACCGGGCTGCACAGGTGCTGTGGGCCCACCAGCCGCCGCTCCGTCTTCCTGGCGTCTCATCCTGGGATCCGTCCATGTCCCGCTCGATCCGTCCAATTCCTCTGCCGACTGCCGCCTCTCAGCTGCGCGCGCAGCCGCCCCGCTGGAACTCAAAAAACCGGCATTAGTAACATCCTCCGGACCAGCCTGCTGCTGTCCCCCTCTTTCTCCGAGCATCTGCTCCAACTCCCCCCCCCTGGTTCCCCGGCTAACCCTCCCACTAAGTCCACACTGCTCACTGCTCTGTCCTGCCCCAGATCCTCTCGACGAACTGGGACAAGGGCGCTCCTCTCTGCTACCCTTACTGCTGGAGCGCCCCCCCCCTCTAACTGCTCCTCTAGCCGACTGTGCAGCCGCAGGTCCCGGCCCCCTCGCAGCCCGGGTACCTGCGCTGCACGCAGCGCCACGCCGCCGATTAGGATTCCTCCCAGCCCTGGCCCCCCCGCCTGCCGCTGCGGGGGCTGGCCCGGCTGGAGGTTCCACTGATGGGCTCCCTGTGCGGCGCCAGCGCACGGGAGCGTGCTCGGGGCTAAGCCTCTCCGGCGCACGCGCCCGACGCGGCCTCCTCTCCCTCTCCGGAACTGCCGCCACTCCCCCCTCTCCCACACTTGCCAGTCTTTCGATCCACTCGATTCCTCGCTCAGCTGCCGCTGCCCGGATCCTCTCCATCAGCGCTTCCATCTCTTCGGGCTCTTCTTGCACGGCTGTAACCTCCGATCTTCACCAGGGGGCGCTCTTCTTTCCTCCGGTCTTCTCCCCAGCAGTGCTATTCCTCCGTTCTTCTCACCAGCGGTCTTCTTGCTCCGGTCTTCTCCCCCAGCGATCTTCTTGCTCCGGTCTTCTCACCAGCGGTCTTCCTGCTCCGGTCTTCTCACCAGCGGTCTTCCTGCTCCGGTCTTCTCACCAGCGGTCTTCCTGCTCCGGTCTTCTCACCCGCGGTCTTCCTGCTCCGGTCCTCTCACCAGCGGTCTTCCTGCTCCGGTCTTCAGGTAGGTCTTCTAATTTCTTCTGACTTCAGCCGATCGTCCTCTGCTTCAGGTCCTCCCGTTCTTCTACAGCTGCCACGCTTATATTCTTATCTTGCTGTCTTCCTTCTCCGGTCTTCACTCTTCTCCCCGTCCAGGCTCCAGGTCCGACTTCTTCCTCTGCTGCTCCCGGAATGACTCCTCCCCCCTTCCTTCCCGCTCTTTCTATCCCATAAACCTTTTCTCCCCCTCATTACCCCCTCCCTTTTAACCTCCACCTCACCTTATTTTTATTTAAAATATTAACCCTTTCCTCCCCGTTAACCCCGTCATGTTCGCCTTCACCTACGGCCCTGCGGGCCCCGGTTCCTGCCTCCCTTTCCTCTCTGAGACGTTAGCGCGCTTTTCTGGCCAATTGAAAGACAGGGAAGGCATTACAACTTCCCCCTGCGATGTTCAAGCCCTATACCACCCCCCTGCAGTGAGTGGCTGGGGAGATCAGGTGTCACCCGAGTATAAAAATCGGCCCCTCCCGCGGCTCGCCTCAGATGCGTTGTGAGATAGCTGAGGGACAGTGGTATCGTGTTGGAGCTGCTATAGGGAGAGTGTTAGGAGTTAGTGTAGGCTTCAAGAACCCCAACGGTCCTTCTTAGGGCCACATCTAACCATGTGCAGTAGTGTGGAGGCTGCTTTTAGCAGTGTTGCACATTTTTATTTTTTTTGGTATATCGGCCGTGCAGAGCATTGCGCCCTGCAGTAATAGTCCAGGGACAGAAGTGTGGAGGCAGGCAGAGCGTTAGGAGTTATTGTAGGCTTCAAGAAGCCCAACGGTCCTTCTTAGGGCCACATCTAACCGTGTGCAGTACTGTGGAGGCTGCTTTTACAGTGTTGCACATTTTTTTTTTTTGGTATATCGGCCGTGCAGAGCATTGCGCCCGGCAGTAATACTCCAGGGATAGAATTGTGTAGGCAGGGCCAGAAGACATATATTATAGATTGAATATACGCAGTGGTCCTTTTGAAAAAAATATTTGAAAAAAATCTATTTGGCCTGCCTGTCACTGTGCTCAGTGTTCTGGGTCCGTGTCTGCTGGGGGTAGTAGTTCTCCAAAAAAATACGCAGCCAGCTAAGTGTTACAGCAGGCTTGCGCCAAATTATTTCCTGGCTCTGAAATCACCGGTCTGTTGCAGTTAATAACAGTGCAACACTGCAGTTCCGTGACACAAACATCAGGGACAGAATTGTGTAGGCAGGGCCAGAAGACATATTATAGATTGAATATACGCAGTGGTCCTTTTGAAAAAAATATTTGAAAGAAATCTATTTGGCCTGCCTGTCACTCTGCTCAGTGTTCTGGGTCCGTGTCTGCTGGGTGTAGTATTTCTCCAAATAAATACGCAGCCAGCTAAGTGTTACAGCAGACTTGCGCCAAATTATTTCCTGGGGTTCCGTAAACGAAGTCAGCCTCCAACCACAGGCCAATAAGCGGCACATTTAATTACAGCGTTCTGTTTCTGCACTACTGCTAATACACCATGCTGAGGGGTAGGGGTAGGCCTATAGGACGTGGATGCGGGCGAGGACGCGGAGGCCCAAGTCAGGGTGTGGGCACAGGCCGAGCCACTGCGGTGGCCAGGGGTAGAGGCAGGGCCAGACCGAATAATCCACCAACTGGTTCCCAAAGCGCCCCCTCGCGCCATGCCACCCTGCAGAGGTCAAGGTGCTCTACGGTGTGGCAGTTTTTCACAGAGACGCCTGACGACCGACGAACAGTGGTGTGCAACCTTTGTCGCGCCAAGATCAGCTGGGGAGCCACCACCACCAGCATGCGCAGGCATATGATGGCCAAGCACCCCACAAGGTGGGACGATGCCCGTTCACCGCCTCCGGTTTGCACCACTGCCTCTCCCCCTGTGCCCCAACCTGCCACTGAGATCCAACCCCCCTCTGAGGACACAGGCAGTACCGTCTCCTGGCCTGCACCCACACCCTCACCTCCGCTGTCCTCGGCCCCATCCAGCAATGTCTCTCAGCATAGCGTCCAAACGTCGCTAGCGCCACAGTTTGAGCGCAAGCGCAAGTACGACGCCACGCACCCGCACGCTCAAGCGTTAAACGTGCACATTGCAAAATTGATCAGCCTAGAGATGCTGCCGTATAGGCTTGTGGAAACGGAGGCTTTCAAAAGCATGATGGCGGCGGCGGCCCCGCGCTACTCGGTTCCCAGTCGCCACTACTTTTCCCGATGTGCCGTCCCAGCCCTGCACGACCACGTCTCCCGCAACATTGTACACGCCCTCACCACCGAGGTTACTGCCGAGGTCCACTTAACAACAGACACGTGGACAAGCACAGGCGGGCAGGGCCACTATATCTCCCTGATGGCACATTGGGTGAATTTAGTGGAGGCTGGGACAGAGTCAGAGCCTGGGACCGCTCACGTCCTACCCACCCCCCGAATTGCGTGCCCCAGCTCGGTGGTGGTATCTGCGGGGGTGTATGCTTCCTCCACTAAACCCTCCTCCTCCTCCTCCTACGCAACCTCTGTCTCGCAATCAAGATGTGTCAGCAGCAGCACGTCGCCAGCAGTCGGTGTCACGCGGCGTGGCAGCACAGCGGTGGGCAAGCGTCAGCAGGCTGTGCTGAAACTACTCAGCTTAGGAGAGAAGAGCCACACGGCCCACGAACTGCTGCAGGGTCTGACAGAGCAGACCGACCGCTGGCTTGCGTCGCTGAGCCTCCAACCGGGCATGGTCGTGTGTGACAACGGACGTAACCTGGTGGCGGCTCTGCAGCTCGGCAGCCTCACGCACGTGCCATGCCTGGCCCATGTCTTTAATTTGGTGGTTCAGCGCTTTCTGAAAAGCTACCCCCACTTGTCATACCTGCTCGGAAAGGTGCGCCAGCTCTGCGCACATTTCCGCAAATCCCACACGCATGCTGCCACCCTGCGGACCCTGCAACATCGGTTTAATCTGCCAGTGCACCGACTGCTGTGCGACGTGCCCACACAGTGGAACTCTACGCTCCATATGTTGGCCAGACTCTATGAGCAGCGTAGAGCTATAGTGTAATACCAACTCCAACTTGCGCGGCGCAGTGGGAGTCAGCCTCCTCAATTATTTACAGAAGAGTGGGCCTGGTTGGCAGCCATCTGCCAGGTCCTTGGAAAATTTGAGGAGTCTACCCAGATGGTGAGCGGGGATGCTGCAATCATTAGCGTCACCATTCCTCTGCTATGCCTCTTGAGAAGTTCCCTGCAAAGCATAAAGGCAGACGCTTTGGAATCAGAAACGGAGGCGGGGGAAGACAGTATGTCGCTGGATAGTCAGAGCAACCTCATGTCTATATCTCAGCGCATTGAGGAGGAGGGGGAGGAGCATGAGGAGGAGGGGGAAGAGACAGCTTGGCCCACTGCTGAGGGGACAGATGCTGCTTGCCTGTCATCCTTTCAGCGTGTATGGCCAGAGGAGGAGGAGGGGGAGGAGGGGGAGGAGCATGAGGAGGAGGGGGAAGAGACAGCTTGGCCCACTGCTGAGGGTACAGATGCAGCTTGCCTGTCATCCTTTCAGCATGTATGGCCAGAGGAGGAGGAGAAGGAGGATCCTGAAAGTGATCTTCCGAGTGAGGACAGCCATGTGTTGCGTACAGGTACCCTGGCACACATGGCTGACTTCATGTTAGGATGCCTTTCTCGTGACCCTCGCGTTACACGCATTCTGGCCACTACAGATTACTGGGTGTACACACTGCTCGACCCACGGTATAAGGAGAGCCTTTGCACTCTCATTCCCGAAGAGGAAAGGGGTTCGAGAATGATGCTATACCACAGGGCGCTGGTGGACAAACTGATGGTAAACTTCCTATCCGACAGCGCTAGTGGCCGAAGGCGCATTTCCGCGGCCCAGGTAGCAGGGGAGGCGCAGAGATCAGGCAGCATGTACAGCGCAGGCAGGGGAACACTCTCTAAGGCCTTTGACAGCTTTATGGCTCCCCAGCAAGACTGTGTCACCGGTCCCCAGTCAAGGCTGAGTTGGCGGGAGCACTGTAAAAGGATGGTGAGGGAGTACGTAGCCGATTGCAGCACCGTCCTCGGTGACGCCTCTGCCCCCTACAACTACTGGGTGTTGAAGCTGGACACGTGGCCTGAACTCGCGCTGTATGCCCTGGAGGTGCTTGCTTGTCCTGCGGCTAGCGTCTTGTCAGAGAGTGTGTTTAGTGTGGCTGGGGGAATCATCACGGATAAGCGTACCGACCTGTCAACCGACAGTGCTGACAGGCTTACACTCATCAAGATGAACAAAGCCTGGATTTCCCCAGACTTCTCTTCTCCACCAGCGGACAGCAGCGATACCTAAGCAATACGTAGGCTGCACCCGCGGATGGAAGCTACGTTCTCTCTCACCATCCAAAACGGGGACCTTTTTGCTTCATCTATCTGTGTATAATATTCCTCCTCCTCCTCCTGCTCCTCCTCCTGAAACCTCACATAATCACGCCGAATGGGCAATTTTTCTTAGGCCCACAAGGCTCAGTCATATAATTTTTCTAAACAATTTTTATACGTTTCAATGCTCATTAAAGCGTTGAAACTTTCACCTGAACCAATTTTTATTTTAACTGGGCTGCCTCCAGGCCTAGTTACAAATTAAGCCACATTAACCAAAGCGATTAATGGGTTTCATCTGCCCTCTTGGTTGGGCATGGGCAATTTTTCAGAGGTACATTAGTACTGTTGATACAGCAATTTTTGTGGGCCCTCGCCTACAGTGTAATCAAATTAATTTTTAGCCCACCTGCATTACAGCTGACGTTACATCAGCTGTGATGGGCAATGCAATGGTATATTTTTATGTACCGCCGGTGGGTTCCAGGGAGCCACCCATGCTGTGGGTCCACAGGGAGTTGTAAATGCATCTGTGTCCACTTCTAAAGAACCCCAGTCTGACTGGGGCATGCAGTGTGGGCCGTAGCCCACCTGCATTAAGCATGACATTACTACCTCAGCTGTGTTGGGCAATGCAATGGGATATATTTATGTACCGCCGGTGGCTTCCTGGCACCCACCCATGCTGTGGGTCTACAGGGAGTTGTAAATGCATCTGTGTCCACTTCTAAAGAACCCCAGTCTGACTGGGGCATGCAGTGTGGGCCGAAGCCCACCTGCATTAAGCACGAAATTCCAACTCAGCTGTGTTGGGCAATGCAATGGGATATTTTTATGTACCGCCGGTGGGTTCCAGGGAGCCACCCATGCTGTGGGTGCACACGGAATTCCCATTGCGGAGTTGTACCTGCCTGTGACTATATATAAAAAATCGCGGTCTGACTGGGGCATGCAGACGCCTTGACAGAATGAATAGTGTGTGGCACATAGGTTCCCCATTGCTATGCCCACGTGTGCAGCTCCAGATGGAGGTGGCACAGGATTGGATTTCTCATTGCTTCTGTACAGCATTGTGGGCTATCGCCCCGCCACTTTTAAAGAGGGTCGCTGCCTAGCCGTGCCAACCCTCTGCAGTGTGTGCCTGCTTTTCCTGTGGCAGACGCACTTATAAATAGACATGAGGGTGGCGTGGCATGAGGGCAGCTGAAGGCTGGGCAGGGACAGTTTGGTGTGCGCTGTGGACACTGGGTCGTGGGGGGGGGGGGGGATTTGGCAGCATGTAACCCAGGAGAAGTGGCAGCGGAGTGTCATGCAGGCAGTGATTGTGCTTTGTTGGAGGTAGTGTGGTGCTTAGCTAAGATATGCCTTGCTAATGAGGGCTTTTCAGATGTAAAAGTTGTTGGGGGGGGGGGGGGCACTCTTGCCGCTATTGTGGCTTAATAGTGGGACCTGGGAACTTGAGATGCAGCCCAACATGTAGCCCCTCGCCTGCCCTATCTGTTGCTGTGTCGTTCCCATCACTTTCTTGAATTGCCCCGATTTTCACAAATGAAAACCTTAGCGAGCATCGGCGATATACAAAAATGCTCGGGTCGCCCATTGACTTTAATGGGGTTCGTTACTCGAAACGAACCCTCGAGCATCGCGAAAAATTCGTCTCGAGTAACGAGCACCCGAGCATTTTGGTGCTCGCTCATCTCTATTTATGAACTAAGGGTCTTTTACAAGGAGCGAGAAATTGTTTGCACGGGTGAACAATGACAGAGTTCGCTCATTCACTTTTAGGCCTCTTTCACATGGGTATGTATGTGAAGCCCATTGTTTTCAATGCGTTCTTTTAGGCTACAAAACATAGCAATGATTTTGTTGCCCGTGTGAACAAGGCCTTACAGACAGTTTATACATGCAGATAAAATGTTTACATGAATAACCGAACAATCGCTGTTTACATCTAATGACTTGCGAACGATGTTTTCTATGCCTGCGTAAAATGAACGCTGAGCGATAAGCGAACAAATTATCATTCGGCATTCAATTGATTGGCTGTGTTTAAATTTGCACCATTCAAAGATTAAAAAATAAATAAATTCTTCTGTGTAAAAGGGCCCTAAGAGTCTGTGTACAGCGGGGGGCTGTAGAGTCTGTGTACATCGGGGGGCTGTAGAGTCTGTGTACAGCGGGGGGGCTATAGAGTCCGTGTACAGCGGGGGGGCTGTAGAGTCCGTGTACAGTGGGGGGGCTGTAGAGTCCGTGTACAGCGCGCGCGCGGGGGGGCTGTAGAGTCCGTGTACAGCGCGGGGGTGGGGGGCTGTAGAGTCCGTGTACAGTGGGGGGCTGTAGAGTCCGTGCACAGTGGGGGGGTTGCAGAGTCCGTGCACAGCGGGGGGTTGCAGAGTCCGTGCACAGCGGGGGGGTGGCAGAGTCCGTGCACAGCGCGGGGGGGGGGGGGGGGGTTGCAGAGTCCGTGCACAGCGGAGGGGTTGCAGAGTCCGTGCACAGCGGAGGGGTTGCAGAGTCTGTGCACAGCGGACGGGTTGCAGAGTCCGTGCACAGCGGAGGGGTTGCAGAGTCCGTGCACAGCGGACGGGTTGCAGAGTCCGTGCACAGCGGAGGGGTTACAGAGCCCGTGCACAGCGGAGGGGTTGCAGAGTCCGTGTACAACGAAGGATTGTTCTCCCAAAGATTACTGCTGCTTCCACATGGACTGATTATCACTTACTGAATGGAGGCGGAGCACGCCAGAGATTTCTTCCTGCTGCCTCACTCCATTTAGAGTATATGCGGCGTCATTCATATATACACAGCTTGTCAACAACAATCTGCCCCCCAAAGAATTTGTCATTTTGCTGCCGATCCTGGCATGCGGTTCCATCTCATGAAGATCTGTAAATGAGAGTTGTGGTGATTAGATAAACGGTCTTGTTACCGGAGGCCCTAAAAGTGGTTCCCCCTTGGCCTATAAAAGGTTCTCGGAGGCTCCTTGTGTGTAGTGAGCTCTTCTTCCACTTGTGTAGAGCTTGTTGACCACTAGACACCTCTACGATGCAGAGAAGAAATTTCACCCCGTTGCTAGAGTCTGAGATGGTCTTATCGATGAATTGTCCCCCATCGGGCAGTTCTGTCCAGACTGTTAGGGGGTGTTGGGGCTAGTGAATGGGGGCACACAAGGTGACCGGGCTCAGGACACCCCCTACAGACCACCAGTATAGAGGAGCGTCTGACCAGACTGTTAGGGGGTGTTGGGACCAGTGGATGAGTAAGGGCACATGAGGTGAGCCCCCTACAGACCACCAGTAGAGAGGAGTGTCTCATCATCCGACAAGCACCAGCAGCTCCAACTGTTCCGTTGTCTGCCATCCAGAGACAGGGGGCACCATTGTTATACCCCTGTGTCTGTCGGAACCACTTACAGGCATTTGGCTGAAGGACATTTGCCCTCACTGCCCCCATTACGGGATCTGTATTTGACCCCCAACGTCGCCTTCGTTTGCAGTGATGTACGAACGATGAAACTGGACGCTACGGAGTGGAACCGGGTCGTCTTTAGCATCAATCCAGGTTTAATTTGGGAGCTGACGTGTTCATGTCTAGAGTCCATTTCACATCTTGTATCCAAGCTAGAGGCGATCTAACAGGGAACTAGAGCTTCTATGCCTGCTAGTATGGCATCTTGTATCCAATCGAGAGGTAGTACAACAGGGTACTAAAGCCTCCATACCCGCCAGTATGACATCTTGTATCCAAGCTAGAGGCGGTCCAACAGGGTACTAGAGCCTCCATGCCCGCCTGTATCACATCCTGTATCCAAGCTGGAAGCATCAAACAGGGTACTAGAGCCTCCATATCTGCCCGTATCACATCTTGTATCCAAGCTAAATAAAATCACAGAGCTGAGGGAAAAAAAAGTACTAAAACAACTCACAGAAAATGAAGCCAGATATACAATATATACTACAAGGAAGGGTCAATCACCATGTACCCTAATAGCATGCGGCAAGCAGCATTATAGAGGAGTGGGTTGTACTCCTGTGTAGTGTGGCGCACTTAATTATGGCTGTCATCCTGGTATCAGTTAATACCGTGCAGATTTGGTTTGTTAGCAGTCACTCCCTCCCCCACCTCGCGTTGAGTTGGGTGGCTGCTCATTAGTCTACACATGAACACTTTTGCTCCTCTATATTTTAATCTGGCTTGCCGCATGCTATTAGGGTACATGGTGATTGAGCCTTCCCTGTACTATACAGATAGTCCCCTACTTGCGAACGTTCGAGTTACAAACTTCACAAGATGCGAACAATCTGCCCTGCACAGTATGATGTAATGCTATGGCAGATTGTGGGACACTGTGCGGTGGCTAGGCAGCCGGGAGCCTTCTGAAGGGCCCTAGGGCTGCCTATGCAGGGCGCCTATCAAGCCGTGCACTTGATAGGCGCTCTGCATAGGCAGCCCTGGGGCCTTTTAGAAGGCTCATGGCTGCTTAGCCACCGCACAGCGTCCCGCGATCTTATCGTGGGACACTGTATGGGACCCCTGAACGTCGGGTGCCGGCTGTTTCTTACAACGGACACCCAGCGGCAGCAGTTACAACAAGCCGCACCGCTCGTGGGAACTGTTAATGCTTTAAATACCGCTTGTCGGAACTGCTGCTGCCGGGTGTCCGCTGTAAGAACAGCCTGTCACGGACGTTGTATGATGCGGGTTCCACTCGTGATCCCCTCCATACAATCATTTGTTCGGACATACGAACAAATGTACTTGCAAGAGGCTCCTGGAACGTAGGGGACTATCTGTATACTGTGCATCTGGCTTCTTTTTCTGTGAGTTGTATCCAAGCTAGAGATGGCCCAACAGGATACTAGAGCCTCCATGCCCACCCACATCACACCTTGTATCCTTCTAGGAGAGGGATATTACTGCCAATGAGTGTGTATATGTGTGGGATAAAGTTGCCATTATAGTTCGTAGCTCCGTGGAACTGCATACAGGGTTTAGTCCAAAAGACGGATGCAGCGTGATGTCACAAGACTGGTGTTCTACTTTGACATAACAGTGGCATACTTGAATAGGGAGGCATGGATGCTCTACATGATGGTATGGCTCATAGGTGCCCCAGAAAGTGTACTTCAATGTTGTGTTGTGGCCCCTGTAAGAGATAGAGAGTAAAACCCAATTGCAAAATTGAAGAGTAGCACGTGAGAAGCAGAAATCCTCTTTCGGCATATCTCTAAGTCCTTTAGGACCACCGCTATCACCGCTATGACTAAAGTGAGGAAAGTGTGCTCAACGTTAGTTGCATTGACAAACTCAGCTTTGCTACATCAGTATGTAATTCATGCACTATAGAGGTGAACAGATCCCAGCTCTTAGTTATACATTCCCATTCACAGGTCTCTATAGTGTCGGCACGTCCGCCCCTTCTCTCCTGATCTGCAGGAACTTACCTGTCACTGAGAACAGTAGCTGAATTGTAATATAATAAAGGAGTCTTGCCAGGTTAATGCCACACCTGCAGCCCCATCACACGGGCACAGGAAGGGGCACATCCTGAGCAAGGGAGGTCTGCTGCAAATCACTGACATAATCTCCGAATCTGAAGATCAAAGGCACAAACTCTGAGTCATTAGGCCTGATCTAGACACAAGAATGAGGAGGGTGGAGAGGAGAAGGGATGGTTAACTGTGCAAGCAGTAGCAGAGAGAGAAGTGGGTAATCTGTCCATCTGGGGTTTAGTTTCATTCCAAACAAGTCATACATTTTGCATAGAAAATTGATTCAGCAGCGTCATCTTTACACAAAGCGCTAATTATTAATCCTTACAGTAATCAAAAGTAGGAAAGAAAACAACTCCCCCCGCATTTCAGGAAGTCATCTAAGCTTTTAGGGGGATTCCTGTGAACTAGCTTGTTGAGGTACTGATGTATCTTGTCTCCACCAGATGTATAGGTGGAAACTATTGAAGGGCAGTATCTGCCCTGTTTACGCCCCCAAGTTCCTGATTGGCTAGGGTTGCTGTGTGCGGTGTGATAGAGCCAGCTTCAGGAGCTGGCTGAGGAGCAACATGATTGGGCGCAGCGGGATGTAGGGAGGCTGATGCTGCAGTTGCCCCACCTATATCCGGGAGACGACAAGGCAGTTGTAGGAGAGATAGTGGCGCTGCGCAGCACTAGAGCACAGCAGCGGGGACACTGAAAGCGCAGGAGCGCCGACAGAACCTGGCAGAGCACTGGGATGAGTGACAGGAGGCGGAAGGGTAGCTGCTGGCAGAGGGCCTCTGCAGGAGGACCGGAGCACAGCAGCGAGGAGACTTACAGTGCAGGAGCGCCAATGGGTCCACGCAGAGCACCGACTTGTGTGACAGGAGGCAGGAGGGTACTGATGGCAGAGGGCCGCAGGACCGGCACCTCCACCGAAGAACAGCCTGACACTTACATACTGCAATGTCGGAAGAGGAACGATCCAGCCACAGCAGCAGTGTCGCAGTCAGGGGGGATGCTTGGCCAGACACTCACAGCTCCGGCCTCTCACCTATAGTGTGTGAGGTACTGAGGGGCGTAGTGGTGGACGGTCGCTACATTGCCCCTAGGTTCCGGTACTATGCATAAGGGGACTGGAGGAAGGTCATGTCCCGCTCTCGGAGACGTAAGAAACCAGGTAGCGTAATTGCTGGAGATCTGTTCTTTAAAAATATCTGGGCCTCGTTTTTTTGGAATGGATGGCAGGTTGGTAGTGGGGCTGTCCATTCCACCTCCTCCACTCCAGGGTGTGGGCGAGCTCAATCAGCCCAGGTGCTGAGTCTGAGCCAGTTCTAGTGTGCACATAAATAGCAGGTGCACGGACACAGGGTAGCTAAGATGGCTGCTGGACCCTGGCAGCCTGTGTGACCGGCTGAAGGTAGAAGCCCTGCTGTGCTCTGCACCCGCTAAGTGCGACCTGATCAGGCCGGGATCGCCTGATTGCTGGATTTGGGACTATTGCTGTTTTGACTGAAGCTAAGGTTGGACTTTTATGTTGCTGTTATAAAAATAAACGCAGGTCACACCTGCTTTGGACTGCATCTGCTGGTGTTCCGCTTCTGAATATCGCGAAACCCGCACGCTACCAAGCTATCACCCCACAAGTGTCAGGAGCGGATGGCAGCCCATCAGGTAAAATTTCAGCCTCCAGCAGCCAATCACCAACTGTGGGCGTCACCTGGTTGTTAAGTCGGCTAACCCTTGTCTCCACCCATACTTTTGGTGGAGACAAGATACAACAGTACCACTTGTTGACCTTTTCCAATAACAATCAGCAAAATAGTGAGCACAGCAGCTCTGGAGTATAATATGTGATGTAAGTCAGGATTAGTACAGAATAAGTACACAGAGACTCCACCAGCACAATAGTGAATGCAGCTCTGGAGAATAATACAGGATGTAACTCAGGATCAGTACAGGATAAGTAATTTAATGTTTTAACAAAGTGACTGCACGTTTGATGAAGATTTTTTCTAGCTATTTGATGTTATAAGATGATTCTCCACTTTGGACTTTGCTGTAAGATTTCCTCTGACTTCTCCATCTTCATTATTCGCGGCACCTGCTGGGCAGACAGAACTGTAAATGTACACGATTTGTCACCGGCTTGGCTGCAGTCTTTCTCTATGTGGACGCTGTTGCTGTAAGGGGGGTGTTGGAAGGGAAGTTGTGATCCAAAGCAAATTAGGATGTTTCATATCCTGCAGATGGGGATGTGACAGGACGTGGGGCACATTATGTTCCACGTCGCTCTTCCAGGAGTACAGAGGTCTTTTGTGAGTGATACTGTGACTGTTACTTCGGAGTATCTCACTACTGTATTAGTAACAAGTAGGTCTATCGTCGTCTGCCTCATTTTTCCTTGGGGGGAGACGGGTATCGCCGAAATTATGTCAAACATGAAGGTTAGATTGTCGCTTTTTAGCTCACCTGAAATTAAGTGCTAGCAGGTTGAACAAACATGCGACATCGCTGTCGCTCAGAGTGGTTCTGTTTGCAGGAATCTTGTGTCTGAGTCACTGGGATGTGATGTGTACTGGCGACTGCCCAACCTCAAAGTTTAATGTGTTCCCACCCTGGAGCGACACATGAAACTGGAGAGGTGAGTGCCAATTGTGTGTGTGTAGGAAATTGTGACCTAATATTCTGCACACACCTCTGGGGATCCCCTCCCATAAAGCCCAGGGGATCTCCTCCCATACACTCCAGGAATCCCCCTCTCTTTCTAATGGGGGGATCCCTGTCCTTGGAGTCATCATCTTTAATAAAGACTTTTATCCGAAAACTCCAGAGTAGACCTTCCCCACACACACCTTTCCATCTTTGTTCTTGAAAGTTATATTTGCATGACAAATCCTTTCACAATTTTGGTCTTATAAATGCTGGGAAATGGCTTGTTTTTATGTCTAGGTTACACCTCGGGGCAATTATCTGAGGTCATGAAAAGTTTTTTAGCGTTATCACTTTTGAAGTAGTATCATGTAATGAATTGCATCTACATTTAATATTAGCAAAGTTCATTAGGTATCAGTAGTGACTGTTCTATGCTGAATGGCCCCTTTATTAGAAACCCTGGCCCTTCAAACATTTCGCAGCATTTCTGCCATAAGTAAACATACCCTTAAAGGACTTTTTACATGACCAATGATTGGGTAAGAATAATAATAGGAGTGTTCGCTTCCACCATCAGTGAGCCATATAAAACCGCTGATGATCCCCTTACAAACGAGCAAGTACTCATTCTTCAGGTAATCACATTTTTCATGCGGCACCAAAAATCATTGTTGGCAGCACATCTTCCCAAGTGGATGTGCTGCCAAGAGTGATGAAACAGTATGGGGGACAAATGATCACATGAACTATGGTTTGTCCCTTATACATCCTGAATCGGCCTGTGTGAAGGCTAAAGAAATGATCAGAGATCATTACTCAGCTCAGGTAGAGACGGGTAAAAGGATCTTTAGATCCAGCAGAACGCAACTCCATTGAAAGGATGACTCAAAAGTAACTTACTTCACCTTACTGATGGAAATATAGACCTTAAAGGGGTTGTCCCGCGAAAGCAAGTGGGGGTATACACTTCTGTATGGCCATATTAATGCACTTTGTAATGTACATTGTGCATTAATTATGAGCCATATAGAAGTTATTCACTTACCTGTTCCGTTGCTAGCGTCCCCGTCGCCATGGTGCCGTCTAATTTCAGCGTCTAATCGCCCGATTAGATGCGCTTGCGCAGTCCGGTCTTCTCCCTTCCGAATGGGGCCGCTCGTGCCGGAGAGCTGCTCCTTGTAGCTCCGCCCCGTCACGTGTGCCGATTCCAGCCAATCAGGAGGCTGGAATCGGCAATGGAACGCACAGAGCCCACGGTGCACCATGGGAGAAGACCTGCGGTCCACCGTGGGTGAAGATCCCGGCGGCCATCTTAGCAAGGTAAGGAAGAAGTCGCCGCAGCGCGGGGATTCGGGTAAGTACTATCCGTTTTTTTTTTAACACATGCATCGGGTTTGTCTCGCGCCGAACGGGGGGCCTATTGAATAAAAAAAAAACCCGTTTCGGCGCGGGACAACCCCTTTAAGGCCGGTTTCACGCGGCCCAGAAACTTGCGCTAGATTTGTGCATTGTGAGATGCACAAAACCCACGCGAATATGAACCCCATTCTTTTGAATAGAGTCATTTACATATGCGTGTCCTATCTTTTCATGTTCCTTGGTATGCGTCGTACATTGTTGAAAATAATGGGAAACACTTGCTGATCCTGTAATGCAGCTAAAAGCTGCGCCGGAAGATCGCTACTTTAATGAAGTGATAGGAGACTTTTTGCCAGAAAAATGCCTCGCATCGTTCGGAAAACGCATGCTGGAGAGCGTGATATCGGGCCGAGTTTCTTGGCCAGTTATCGTGATTGCTTGTGTGTAGGTAGCCTAAAGGGGTTGTCCAGTTGTAAACTGTTAATGGACTATCCTCAGAATAGCTCATCAATAGTAAATCAGTAGGGATCTGTCACCGGAGACTCCTGCCATTCAGCTGTTTGCTGGGTCAGTGTGCTCCTGCCCTGATGCAGGAAGCAACGGTACTGGTGCTTCTTGTCTCCACCAGAAAAATGGGTGGAGACAAACTGCATGCCCACAAACAACTCCCACAACTTGATTGGCTGGCCAGGAGAATTGGTGGAGGCAAAGTGCATGCCCCACAACTTTTGATTGCCTGGCCCGTAGCCCCCTTCGATGTGCTGACTGACATGTCGGCTCCCAGTTCCGGTCTCCCATGCTGCTATTGCCAGCCACCCAGCAGCTGCCAGCCCCACTGGCACTCTCCTCGCTGCCCTTCGGTCCCGTCCTTGTCAGCTCCCAGCTCCGGTCTCCCCGCTGCATCAGCAGCTGCCGGCCCCACTGTCACTCTCTTCTCGCTGCCCTTCGCTCCCGTCCATGTAATCAGTTCATGTAAACTCCCAGCTGCCGTCTCCCCCCCCACCCCCGCCGCCGCCGTAGCTGATGGCCCCGCTGTCACTGTCCTCGCAAGGGAGAGCGGAGCAGGAGAAGTACCGGAGCACTGTTTGCAGCACAGATGGTACAGCAGCAAGGAGACTGACAGTGCAAGAGCTGGGAAGGGGACAGGGAGAGCGATGGAGGGGTGAGTGACACGAGGTGGGAGGGGAAAGGATGGGCACTCATTCTCCTGCCCAGCCAATCAAGTTATGGACGTTGTTTGTGGGTTTGCAGTTTGTCTCCACCCATTCTTCTAGTGGAGACAAGATGCACCAGTACCGGAAGCAACATAGTGTAGAAAAAAGTTCTGGCAGCATGCAGGTTTGCTATACAAAATGTACTTTTATTACCCCATCACAAGCAAAAACAGCAAGCTTGAGAAACGCCTCACTACCAAAACGTTGCTGTTTTTGCTTGTGATGGGGTAATAAGCCTGCTAGCTCTTCCAGAAATGTGGATACAGCAGTCTGACATGGCCTCCCCTGCTGCATTGTCTTACAATGGCCTGCAGCTCTCCCATACCCCGAGACCGGATGACAGGCGTGGTGGAGAAGTAGGTGCTCTTCTCTCCCCGAAATGTACCTACCAGGTATTCCCCCCTGTACCCTCACTCACTTTTCCATCATTTGAGGTACATATGCTACGGCTTTTCTGCCTGGTGTCCATGCGAGTAGCAGTTATCTACTGCCCCCCAAGTGCTCCTCGCCTGTTTTTGGACCACTTTGCTGCCTGGCTCCCCTACTTTCTATCCTGCGAAATTCCAACCCTCATCTTAGGTGATTTTAACATCCCCACTAATGACCCTATCTCTCCATCTGCCTCTCAGCTTCTATCGCTCCCCTTTTCCCTTGGTCTCTCTCAACTCACAGCCTCTCCCACTCACAGGGATGGAAACACTCTTCATCTGGTCTTCCTCCGTCTCTGCTTTGCTTCCAACTTCACTAACTCCCCTCTTCCGCTCTCGGACCATAACCTCCTCTCTTTCTCTGTCACGCTTCCTAACATCTCTCCAGACCCACCTACCTACCGTACCTACAGGAACCTTAAGGCCATTCACACCCAGGACTTTGCTGAGTCCCTACAGTCCTCTCTGTCTCCTATCTCTCTCCTTTCCTGCCCCAAACAGGCTGCCTGTCACTACAACACCCCTCTCAAATATGCCCTGGATGAAGCGGCGCCCCCCCAGGACCCAAGCTATCAGATGTAGAATGCGGCAACCATGGCTCACGCCTCAAACACGTTTCATCCGGCGGTGCTCTAGAAGTGCTGAACGGCTGTGGAGAAAGTCGCAAACGTTCGCGGACTTTCTCCACTACAAATTCATGCTCAGAACCTACAACCTCACCCTCCAACATGCCAAACAAGTCTACTTCACCTCTCTCGTCTCCTCACTATCGCACAACCCTAAACGGCTCCTTGATACTTTTCACTCCCTTCTTAGCTCTAAACTGCAGCCCCTGGTGACGGATCTCAGTGCTGTAGAGCTTGCTGCCTACTTCAAAAAGAAAACTGATGACATCCGTCAGGAAATAACTTCCAAATCCCAGACTCGCCCTGACCCTAGTCTTGTCAGCACGACATCTGGCTCCTGCTCACTGTCTGTACTCAGACCAATGACAGAGAAAGAAGTCTCCAAATTGCTTTCCTCTGCTCTCCCCACCACCTACACTAGCGACCCTCTCCCCTCACACCTCCTCCGATCCCTTTCCCCAGTGGTCATCTCCCATCTCACCACTATATTCAACCTCTCTCTGACTTCTGGCATCTTTCCCTCTTCTTTCAAACACGCTATCATATCCCCACTGCTAAAGAAGCAGACTCTTGACGCGACTGATGCCGCCAACTACCGACCCATCTCTAACCTCCCCTTCATCTCCAAACTACTAGAACGCTTAGTTTACTCCCGCCTTGTAAGCTATCTATTAAAGAACTCTCTCCTAGACCACCTACAGTCTGGCTTCTGACCCCAACACTCAACAGAAACTGCCCTTACAAGGGTATGAAACGACCTCCTGACAGCCAAATCGAAGGGCGATTACTCCCTACTGATCCTCCTCGACCTCTCCGCAGCATTCGACACTGTTGACCACAAACTCCTCCTCAGTATGCTTCGCTCTATCGGCCTAAAGGACACTGCTCTCTCCTGGTTTTCCTCCTACCTATCTGACCGCTCATTCAGCGTCTCCTTTGTTGGCTCTACCTCTCCTCCTTTTCCTCTTGCTGTTGGGGTCTCCCAGGGCTCGGCCCCTCTTTTTCTCCATCTACACAGCCCCTATTGCACAGACCATCAGGAGATTTGGCCTCCAATATCCCCTCTACACTGATGATACACAGCTATATACCTCTTCTCATGACATCTCTGCACCTTTCCTTCAAAACATCACTGACTGTCCGCTGTCTTTAACACTACGTCCTTTCTGTACCTAAAACTAAACCTCTCTAAAACTGACCGACTGGTATTTCTACCCTCCACTAACCGACCTCATCCTGACATCTCCATCTCAGTGTGTGGCGCCACCATAACTCCCAGACAGCACGCCCGCTGCCTTGGGGTCATATTTGACTCCGATCTCTCCTTCACCTCCTACATCCAATCTCTTGCCCGAATATGTCAGCTGCACCTCAAGAATATCGCAAGAATCCGCTCTTTTCTCACCGCAGACACACTAAAAATGCTTATTGTTGCCCTCATCCACTCTTGGCTCGATTATTACAACTCGTTGCTGACTCTCCAATCCATCCTGAATACGGCAGCCAGGTTCATCTTCCTGTGCAGCCGCTACTCAGACGGCTCTGCCCTGTGCCGGTCCCTGCAGTGGCTGCCCGTTAAACACAGAATTCAATTTAAACTCGCTACCTTCATCCACAAAGCTCTCCACAGCGCAGCGCCCCCCTATATTGCCTCCCTCATCTCAATCCATCACCCAGCTTGGGCTCTCCGCCCTGCAAACGAAACTAGACTGCGCACCCCTCTAATTTGAACTTCTCATTCCCGCCTCCAAGACTTCTCCAGAGCAGCACTGGTCCTCTGGAATGCACTACCAAAGGATACCCGGGCAATCCAGGACTCGAAAAACGTCAGGCATGCTCTAAAAATGCACCTCTTCAGGGAGGCATATCGCATTCCCTAAACAAACCCCACTGTATGCCGCCTGATAACGTGCTCCCTGACCTACTGACTGCAATCCTTGCTAGCCACCAACTGCCCCTGCAGTCATATGGACTCTGCCGTCACACGGCTAAATGTCTGATCATTGTTTATGTATAGCATCCGTCACACTCCACCCTTTAAAGACCCAGTTACCCTCCTCCCCATAGGGTGCAAGTATTCCTCTCCTGTGCTTAGGAGTAGGTCTTTTTATATCTGGTTTGTGGCCTAAGTTTGAGGTAGGAGTTTTCGGACCAGTCCCAGTATGAAGCAGCCAAGATATCTAACTTGTTCTCTCCGTCTCTGGGAAACTTGGGTCGCTGGAGCCTGAGAACCTTGAGGTTTATCTGCATTTTAGACCTCGTTCTGACAATAGTTTGGCTGAATCAGTGTAGTAGAGCTTTGTGGTATGGCAGCGTAGGTGTGCTGGAGTGTAGAAATACCGAGTTCACATTTACTTCTAGTTCTCTGGGTTTCTTTGAGGATGTAGAAAAAAATGGGAATTGTATTTCAACCACATTAGTAACCTCATTAGCTTTAGTCTTTTTTTTAAACTGAGAAAATACATAACCACCAAGGGAATTAATGAGGGGAAGTTCTGTGGTTCTGCTTTGCTGATTGCTATTGTTGTCTTTGGAGGTCTTTTAAGCCGTGACCATTATTTCAAGGTTTTGCAAAAGCTTAAAGGGAAGGTTCACTTTAAAAACATAATTTTTTAGTAAATAGTTAGGAAGGCTCAAAATAAACAAATTTGTAATTTGCTCGCATTATCTCTCAGGCTTTTTTTTGTCCTCTGCCGCTCTTTTTCCCTTCACAGTGTTGAAATGATTTAGTTGCAGCTCAGCAGTCTGGCTGTGTAGTCTGGACTCCGCCCTCATTGTGTTATGTCAACTGTGAGGGGCTGGGCCAGACTACAGGGAGCTGCTCCAGTTAACAAACCTTGAATAGGACTGAGTTTGTAGTACCATTCTATGCTACTGAACTATACATGGAGCTGTACTAGTTGTAGCTGCAAACAGCGTATTCATGGCAGTGGTGGGCTTTGGAACCCAACCGATGCAATACTGATGACCTTGGCCATCAATAGTTTACAAGTAGACAACCTCTTTAAGCAGCTGTTAACTCTTTAAATGCCAATGTCAAAAGATTTGGTATTGTCCTAATCGTACTGACCCACAGAATAAAGTTATCGTGGCAGTTTTGCTGCACTGTATATTCTGGAAAAGCAGTACCAATTCTTTTTTTTTCTATTTCACTCCACTTGGCAAGTTTTAAGTTTTTTTCAGTACATGATCTGGTACATTTAAGGGCTTGTCCAGTTGTAAACAATCAACAGGATTGGTCATCAGTAGTAGATCAATGGGGGCTTTATTGCCAGGGACCTCCCACCAATCAGCTTTTTCCTGGGCCTGTCTGCTTGTTCAATCAGCTCATTTCTGCAGGAAGCAGGCAGTTCTGTTCCATCCGCAGTGGCCGCTTTGGTTCCCATTTACTTCAATGCCTATTTTAGCTTTTTCATTTTCTTTTCGCTGGGTGGGTGGTAAGGAATGGAAAGAAACAGCAATTTTGCCATTGTTTCTTGGGATTTACTGTTGCAGCAACATGTTAACTTTTATTCTTCTAGTTGTTACAATTACATCAATACAAACTTTATATAATTTATGTTTTACTACTTTTATACAATAAAAGCCTTTCTCTTTACAAAATAATTTGTTTTTGTGTCCAAGACCTATAACATTTTTATTTTTCAGTTGACGCTTGCGGGACAATTTGTAGTTTTTATTGGTATCACTTTGGAGTAACTTTTTGATTACTGTTTATTCCTGCCGTTGGGTGTCGAAATGAACAGAAAACTGCTATTCTGGCATTTTGTTATTTTATGGTGTTTTCTTTGCAAGATAAATAATGTGCTACTTTTATAGTACGAGTCGTTACACATATGGCAATACCAATTCTATATAATGTCCTTTTTTTTTTTAATTGGAATTTTTTTTCCCCAAACACTTTGACTTTTATTTTGGGCCCACCAGGGATATTGATTCTGCCATCCTTTGATCTGGAAAAGCTTGCACAGTGGGCAGCAACTAACAGAATGGTATTTAACAAGGAGAAATGCAAAGTCCTACATCTGGACAAGAAAAATGAAAAAAGCACATACAGAATGGGAGGAATCGGGCTAAGCAGCACATGTGAAAACGAGTTGGGTATACTAATAGATCATAGACTGAATATGAGTGAACAATGTGATGCAGCAGCCAAAAAGTCAAACACAATTCTGGGATGTATTAAGAGAAGCATAGCGTCTAGATCACGTGAGGTAATTATTAACCTCTACTCTTCCTTAGTCAGACCTCATCTGGAATACTGTGTCCAGTTCTGGGCACCCCACTTTAAAAAAGACATAGACAAACTGGAGCAAGTTCAGAGAAGAGTTATTAAGATGGTGAGCGGTCTGCAAATCATGTCTTATGATAAAAGGTTAAAGAATCTGGAAATGTTTAGCTTGCTAAAAAGAAGGCTGAGAGCAGACTTAATAGCAGCCTACAAATATCTGAAGGGCTGTCACACTACAGAGGGATCAGCCCTATTCTCATCTGCACAAGAAAAGACTGGAAGCAATGGGATGAAACTGAAAGGGAGGAGACACAAATTAGATATTAGAAAAAACCTTCTGACAGTGAGGGTGATCATTGAATGGAACAGGTTACCATGAGAGGTGGTGAGTTCTCCTTCAATGTTCAAACAAAGGCTGGACAAATATCTGTCTTGGATGATTTAGCAAATCCTGCACTGAGCAGGGGGTTGGACCCGATGACCCTGGAGGTCCCTTCCAACTCTACCATTCTATGATTCTATGATACAGAGAGAGGGAGATTTCTATATATGCCCATTGTAACATAGACTGGTAGAGTCTCACAACTGGCTGAGCACGATCACTCAGCCAGTTGTGAATCCACCTAACAGTTGCCTTGTTAATCCCATATTTGGTCATTTTTTCAATAAGTATAGTATGAGATACTTTGTCAAATGCTTTACTAAGGTCAAGATATACTATATCCATTGCATTTCTCTGATCAACTCAGTTGGTGATTCAGTGATAGAAGGAAATTAGATTCGTCTGGCATGACTTGTTTGTTACAAGCCCATGCTGGCTCTGGTTAATTACTACATTTTCATTCAAGTACTTGCATACATGCTGTTTAATAATTTGTTCAAAGATCTTTCCCGGTATAGAAGTTAGGCTCACAGACCTGCAGTTTCCTGGATCCACCTTCTTCCCTATTTTGAAGACAGGGACAACATTTGTCCTTTTCCAATCTTCTGGGACTTCTTCTGTTCTCCAGGAATTTTCAAAGATTATGGCGAGTGGTTCAGCAATTACCTCCTCTGCTTCCTTTAGTATCCTAGGATGTAATTCATCTGGACCTTGAGACTTGAATTCATTTACGTTAGCTAAGTGTTCCCTCACCATCTCTCTGCTTATAGATATCCTGCATTCTGTTATTCCCCCAATAGCACAAGGAAGATCAGCTGATGTTCCATCTACTTTCTGAGAGAAAACAGATACAAAATAAGAATTTAAAAGTTCGGCCTTCTCAACATCATGCTGGGATTCCTTAGGTAAAGTCCTTTGGGAATTAAATGTTCCTTCTTGCATCTGGTTAAAAAGAAAATGTCGCTGTCCAGTTGTGCCAGTTTCTTTAGAAGATGTTTCAGTTCCATTTGTGTATGGTACATTCTGGTATCCTCCATTAGGTAAAGCGAAAAAAGATTTGGTACCACGTTAGCCAGTAGAGCAATGTACTGTGCAATTGCTCTACGAGCTAACACAGTACCAAATCTTTTTTTTGTTGTCCCTACATGTATTAGTAGGAATGGGTGGTGTTCTGTTAGACTGAAGAGCCTTGACAGCCCACCAAGGACATCTTTGATTTGTGCACCTGGAAGACAGCACACCTCTCATGAGGTATCAGGTCTGCAGACAGCGGCCTCTGTTCCTCTCAATAGAGAATCCCCCACAACCAGCACTCTCCCTGACTTCACAACAGCACTTCTTTTTCTCCATTCAAGAGGACGCTGTGCGCTTATCACACAGTTCTTTGTGGGGAGAGTTATTTCTTGCTGTACCTGTTTCTCCTCTGCTCTGTTCTTTGTGGGTAGAGTTATTTCTTGCTGTACTCTTTCTCCTCTGCTCTGTTCTTTGTGGGTAGAGTCATTTCTTGCTGTACCTCTTTTTCCTCTGCTCTGCTCTTTGTGGCTAGCGTCATTTCTTGGTGTACCTCTTTCTCCTCTGCTCTATTCTTTGTGGGTAGAGTCATTTCTTGCTGTACCTCTTTCTCTTTCTGCTCAGAAACCAGTACCTGGCCCCCCTGCATGAAAACCTCGCACTGGTTCCCAAGCAGTATGGGTGCTGGCTGACTCCTGATCCTCCTGCTTCTTTGAGTCACATGCTTCCCTTCCTCGGCTTCTGCAGGTGCACAGGACATTTCTTTTCCTTCAACAGTTTAAAGACTTTTTTCTACTCTGTCAAGGAAATCGCCACCTTTCTTAATATGTTTCAATGTAGCTATTCTCTCCTGAAGACTAGGCACCTTTTCCTTCAGTAGAGACACAAGCTTACATTTCTGTCAGGTGAAGTTTGGCTTTTCCTCTGGTAGGTCTGTAAACATATAGCATACGCTGCAGCTCATCAAATGGCTCATCTCCTTTTCCATGTTGTTAGTTGATGTCCACTTCTAAATTTCTAAAAGTCAAGAATTGTAGTGAAGATATATATATGCTCTGAGCAGCTAGACCCCGCTAATCTCAGCAATCTTCCCGCTTGCAGTGGTTCTTTGCTCTTCCCAGAATGCACAGGGAATATGCAAATGATCTTCCTGCAGCTCCAATCTTTGGTGAAGCAACCTGTGGCCTAAAAACAGCCCCCTAGTCTGCCATGTACTGGAGCCTGTTTTGTCTTGATTAAAGGTGCATTTACAGTGCAAACATGATCGCTCAAAAGATGGCTTTTGTGCGATCATTTTGCATAAACTACTACTTGGCACTAATGCCTATTAGTACCAAGTAGTAGCATGTGAACCACCAGGTGTTGTAATCAGGAAACAGACCTCCCGCTGTTTCCTAATTACTTTCACTTTGATCTGCCAGTGGAGCTGACAGCTGAGAACATCTGATACAATGTTATCAGCTGTAATCAGCTCTCTGCAGGCAGAAGACAGCCTGCAGTCATGCTTATCAGCTGTTCTGCTGAATGATTGTTTTTAAGCAGAACTGAAAACCGTAGTTCGGCAGAAAACTGAAAGATGGGTTCATTTAGACACAACGATTATCGCTTTAAAGACGTCTTTTGAGCGAATTTTGAGCCATAATCTTTGTGTGTAAATGGGCACTAAGACAGGACCTAATAGACTGCTTGTCAAGTTAACAATGACAGCTATAATGCACTGCAATATCGAAGTAGATATAGATATACAGGGTGTAGTCAAAAAGACTAATCCAGCACTATATCTCAGTATTGGTGTCCTATATTGAAATAACAATGGCACACTTGAATAGGAAGGTGTGGATGCACCATATTTCACTATTGCAGTGCATTATAGCTGTTAGTGTTCACCCAATAAGCAGTCCATTAGGTCCTATCTTAGACAGGCCCTAACAGGCTCCAGTGCATAGACTTGGGGGCCATTCTTAGGCCCCAGGTTGCTTCACAGTGGTACCGATGGTCTTTCAGGGAAATCCCCGTCTTTCTGTAAAAGCACATAAAGGGCTTCTCCACTTTATCTGAACTTACTAGGACTTAGTGCAACTTACTAATATGCTGTTGTAAGCCCATCACCCCCATGCTAAGTACACTGCATGGAAAGCTAGCATGCTTTAGCATTATTGTGCACAGTATTATTCAGTGGAGGCTTCTGATGGACAAATCTGGTCACATACCACTCCATCAGCAGCCATGTAGGGGACCAGAGCGCCCTGGAGTTACTAAAGAATGTACTTATCCCGGGGTGGAGCTTGTTAGGCATGGATATCATTGTCAATGGGCTTATATCCGCATATTATTAAGTTGCTCCGAATGCTATCTCCAGGGTATTTCTGAAAGTTCACATAAAGTGGCCTATCCCTTTAAGTGCTGCAGTCAGCATTGACTACGGCACCTAAGTGGTTAAACAGAGAAATCAGAGTTATCTTGATACTGGCCACTGGAGCAAATTGTTACGGCTTGGGGTTTATTCACATGGGCGTATAGTCACCTCATATTACGCACGTGTATTTCTTGTGTGTAACAAGTGGTGAATGGAGGCAATGAAAGTCCATGTACTTTTAATCTTCCATTCACACCTGCATGTGGACTGCGAACGAACACTGCGTATGATATACAGGAGAAATAAATCGCAGTATGCTCTATTTCTCCATGTATCCTTCACATCCATTGAAGGGCTGCAGTTGAAACGCTGTCCATACGCAGGCTTTTTGAAGAAAAAAAACACACTGTGCATGTCCGTGACGTCAGAATCCTGGGCATGCATAGTGCCAATCGCAGCCTGTACGCAATCTCTGCCGGATCTCTGCTGGGCTGCGATGCGTACAACGTTGCACGACACATTTCATCAGCTCGTGTGAATGATCCCTTGAGCTGATGAAAGAAGTTGCAGAGGGAAGCAGCTGCAATTTATTAACGATTCCTTCTTCAACTCCACTGCTTACCGACCTGTCCACAGACAAAAGAGTAGCTGCTTTTCCAGTTAGCCCAACACAGCCCGGGTAATCAGTAGGGGGTTCGAAAATAAATGAAGAGAAGAAAAATCTTTCAAAATTCTGTTTATTTGTTATCAGCTCTCATGTAGAGTCTTAATTATTGCTACTTTAAGTCACTCTGAAGCTTCAGTCACTGTATTGACCCACTATGTCTCACCACACAGATGTGGAGCGTTTCACCCTGCAGATGGGGGTTACAATATTGTTTTCCTTTCTCCTCCATCAGTTGTTATCTCCTCACTGGAACGTTTTGTCTTCTTGCATAGATATATCAGGGCTTTTAATCTTGCATCACTATTCCTGTTTTTGTATACTTTGTAGATTCGTGACGGGAACATCAAGTGCCGGGTGGGTTAAGGTGAACAGTTAACTCTATGGGCAAGAAACTAGATTGTAACCAGACAAGGAGAAGTGTAAATGGGAAGGATAGCAGATACGGCTGTGACATACTTATGTGTTATCTGACTATGTAAAGGACTCTGTTAAAGGCCCTTTTACCCAGGTCAACAATTGGGTACACGTACATATTCCACCGCACCGTATATCAACGTGTCCCCATTGTGGCACACAGTCTAAGGTCATTTATTAGTACGCTTTTGGCGTGTCAGAGGGAAAAAAAACTGCATGCAGATGTTACCCATTGTCAGATTTGAACCCAAGGCTTCAGTGCAGCAAGACAACAGTGCTAACCACTGAGCCACTGTGCTGATTAATTGTCTATGAGGAAAACCGCACATTATTTGCTATTCTCGTCACAAAGAATGCATTTGTAAAACTGAATGTTGCTGGAAGCCTACAGTTTTAAGGGGACTGGGGACAATCACTTACCTACCGCTCACTTATCTAATTAACAAAATGAATGTCTACCACTTCTTGCTGTAAACGTGGGGTAGGCCACAGCTTTATTGAATAACTTGTAAATAACATTAATGTTAATAACTTTCTCTGAAAACCTATCCATGCTGAAAAGCTGATATATTTCTGTCCGTAAAATCGTCCGCCGAGGACGTTCGTAAGCCCCTCCTCGGGCTTGCGAACCTTCCTCTCTAACCCTAACCAGCATGGACTACTTCCGGGCCAAACCACTAGCTGTGACGACTTCCAAAACTAACTACCTACTCTGCACCCTCACCTCTAACCTACTTACCGGGCGGGTGGGTGGGCGTCTTCTCCGCTCCCAACCGCCCTCTTCTCCTCGTGTCTCTCTTCTTCTGCTTCCTTTCTTCCGCTCCCCCCCTCTTCACATCCTGTCCTAAACTCCACCCCCCTGGCTCGCTCGCTTACTTTCTCCCCCCCTCTCCTACTTCCTGTCCCCAGTCACCTGCTGTTTCCTTAGGCAGCTCACAGCATACGAGACTGGGGGCAATCACTTACTTACCGCTCACTTATCTAACTAACAAAATGAATGTCTACCACTTCTTGCTGCAAACGTGGGGTAGGCCACAGCTTTATTGAATAACTTGTAAATAACATTAATGTTAATAACTTTCTCTGAAAACCTATCCATGCTGAAAAGCTGATATATTTCTGTCCGTAAAATCGTCCGCCGAGGACGTTCGTAAGCCCTGATCCTCGGGCTTGCGAACCTTCCTCTCTAACCCTAACCAGCATGGACTACTTCCGGGCCACACGGGATGTGCCGAATTACTGCGGCTCATTCCGTCCCATCCCACCGACCTTGGCCAGTGCAGCCTCCACTCCGTCCTGTATCCCTGATAAAAACGTATCCAAGCCTAGCTCATTGAGGTGGACGCCGTCCTCCCTCAATGCTCCTTTTTCCTGATCCTCCAGCTCCCAATGCCGCACGGCCACCCCCCCAAGGGAATGCACAAACTGAGACATTTTCATGTTAATGAATCTCCTCCCTTTTTCAATCGCCTCCATGTTTTTTGCTCCTCTCCAATGCCTTCGCGCTACAATGTCCGACCAAACAATAGTCACAGTGTGGAAACATTCCTGGAAACGCAAAATGTCCTGCTTCATTAAGACCAGAAGGTCCCGAGTCTTCAACCTGCCCAGGTCGTTACCCCCGGTGTGGACGACCAAAACCACTCTCCCGGGGGTGCGCCTCCCAATGTCCGATACCAGTCTTAACAAGTCCGGCCATCTTAGCCCCTGGACTCCGTGCCAGGTTCCGGGGGTTCCGGTAAGGCCCAAGTCCAATCCCATTGGCCGTACCTCTGCCCTCTTCTGGGCCCAATATACATATGAGTGGCCCACGATGTGTACCTTCCATGGCTCCGTAACTGAGAAAAAACAAAAACATTTCCAAGGGCAACGATCTCTTCTTGAACAAAAAACAAAACTTTAACGCTAAAATGACTATCAACGAACGATCCCAACCATCAGATCCGGCCTAACGTAGGACTTATACGCTTGAGACTTCCACCTCCCCAGTCTTTTAACACCTTCTTCGCTCATGCCACCCGCGTCTGCCGATGTGGCTGCGCCGATTCTAAAAGAGTGCGTACCGAAATCAGACGCGTCGAAACCTGCTGACCGTAGTGACCTCCGCAAAACTGATGAGACCTGAAAACGTGTAAGGGGAAAACCCGAAGCGTGTACCAAAAAACGCTCGCCCGGGGGCCTGGACGCCATATAACGTGTCACTGTATCCACTGGGCACCAACGCGCGCCCAGCGGGCTAATGGTCACCCACTCACCTCTGCCGTACACGTCCGTTTTTGACTTTCTTATCCGTACTCGTAACGCCCCTTCGACTATAATCACGTCGTTACCGAGCAGCCCTCCCGCCTTGAATTTACTGGCAGGAACGAGCTCACCTATTCTCAAAGCTGCAAAAAACGCAAGCAAAAATGCAGACCTGAACAATAACGCTTCAGCCCTGTCTGCGCAAATACTTTCCAACACCTCCAACAACTTACACAAAACTGGGTATGTTATAGGGCGACGGGTGTCCACCCGGGCCTTATCTTTCCTCCAACCCCGAACAATCTGCCGAAACACAAATTCCTTTGTAACGTCTACCAGACTATGGAGTTTTAATAAAAATGCCACGCCAGCAAGATGTTTTTTAACCACGTCGACCGACGCCCGACTTTTTCGCAAAGCCGCTAACATGTCCAGCGTCACAGAGCGAACCCTTTCGCCCTGTACCATGCGGCCCCCCGCACAAATCAACCACTTCTGCCAAACCGCATTGTACTGGTTCCACGTTCCCGCCGCTACGGATGTCTCAACTAGCTTCAGCAACTCTGCTCGGCCAGATTCCACGAGAAAAGCGGGCAGCGTACCCCTTCAGCGTCTGCCTGCGGATGCCGCTCCCTGAAACGCTCCATTTGCGAACGAGAGAGTGCGTCAGCTGCCATGTTTTTGTAACCCGGTACATGCTTCGCGCGTAGATATATGTTCCGTTGCAAACATCTCAAAACCACGTGTCTCAACAGTACCAGTACCGGCGGGGAAGCCGCGGACTGCCTGTTAATTATCTCCACCACCGCCGCATTGTCGGACCAAAAACACAACTTATGATCCTGGAGCTCCTCGCCCCATAATTCCAACGCTACCACCAGCGGAAAAATCTCCAAGAGCGTGATGTTTTTATTCCACCGTCTCTCCAGCCAGGATACTGGCCAGGGTTCCCTGCACCAGTGGTTCCGGAAAATCACACCAAAACCCGCCGATCCTGCTGCATCCGCGAACAAGCAGAGATCGGGGCCCAACCACTCCTCCTTGGGGCACACCACTTGCCCATTAAAGGATTCCAAGAAAACTCTCCAAATATGGAGATCCCTTTTGATTCCTTGCGAGATCCTTATGAAATGATGGGGCTCTTTTATGCCTACCGTCGCAAGGGAAAGCCGTCTGGAAAAAACGCGGCCTATGGGAATCACTTTGCAAGCAAAGTTTAATAAACCCAATAAGACCTGCACTTGGCGTAACGTGGCCTTTTTACAGCTCGCAATCTCTTTTACCGTCTGACGCAGCCGCGCAATTTTTTCTAGTGGTAACCTGAAAACCATTTCCTCGGTATCGATCTCGATCCCTAGGAAAGTCAATCTGTTGACTGGGCCCATTGTCTTTTCTTCAGACAACGGCACCCCCGCGTGCGACATCAATTTCCGGAATGTGTTTAACAACAAGGCGCATGCACCGGATGTTTCCTTACCTATAAATAAAAAATCGTCCAGATAATGCGTCACCGATGACATGCCTGTCTCATACTTAAGCATCCATTCCAGAAAGGAGCTGAACAACTCGAAGTAGTAACATGAAATTGAGCAGCCCATCGGCAAGCACATGTCAAAGAAAAATTGATTGTCCACTTTGCATCCGAGTAAATGAAAACAATCTGGATGTATCGGGAGAAGGCGGAAGGCGGATTCGATATCAGCTTTTGCTAACTGCGCCCGCCTTCCCGCTTTTCTTACCAACGACACTGCTTGGTCAAAAGAAGCGTAGACTACCGAAGCTTCCTCCTTCGAGATACCATCATTTACCGACTCCCCTTTTGGGAAGGATAAATGGTGTATCAAATGAAACTTGCCGGGCTCCTTCTTGGGGACAAGCCCCAATGGGGAGACCCGTAAATTAGCGAAAGGCGGTTCCTCAAAGGGGCCCGCCATGCGGCCCGCTGCTACTTCTTTTAGTACCTTTTCTTTGACTAGTTCTAAATTATCCGTCGCTGATTTTAGGTTCGGACACCACGTGGACGCAGGCTGAAACGTAAAAGGTATCACGAAGCCTTCTGCAAAACCCTGTCTAAGGATTCTTGCTTCCTGCTTCCTGTGGTATTTGTCTAGCCACAGGGAGAGGTACTGGCTTTTCACCGGTGTTCGGCGCTCCACTGACGCCAGCTCCGGCGGCTGCTCTTTGCTTCCTAAAACATCGCACCGCAGCGTGTTGGCCCCCGCAGACAGAACACTCGTGTCTGAACTTGCAGGTGGTGTAAAACCTACAATGGCCCTCGTTGTAGAGCCAACAAGTGCCATTGGGTCTTGAGGAGGCCGCGGGAGGCTGTTGCCCGCCCCCCACGGCTCCTCCCTGAAATGTTGTTTTTTGTGGGCGCTGCGCTAGAATAAGTTGTATATTGATGCCCAACTTATGTGATTAATACCCGAGACCCTCTGACGAAAATCCTCGTCGTACCGCCACCACGCAGCGCTGCCATGCAACTTATACGCGCTAAAAATTGTGTTTAAATAAACCAACATCTCAGGGCCTTTCTTTGGCTGGTGGTGGCATGCGACGTACGCCAACACTGTATAAGCCTGTACCCAATTGCCGAACGTTTTAGCCACTTTCGGCTTCTTATCCGATCCACGCTCCGTAGTCCTTTCCTTGTCAACCATCACGTGGTCCGCCGACAGCAAGGACCATATATCCACGTATACACCTTTCCGTATTTTTTCCAAAACATCTTCCGACAAACCGACCCCCAAAGGGGCAACACCACAAAACAGCGAGTCAGCATATCTCAAACCCTCCATAGGGTCCACATCACCACCGGCTGTTGAGCTACCACCTTCCTGCCCCACAGGCGGGCCCGCGCCCCCTGGGGAACCACAGGATACCGACACACAATCCTTTTGATCCACTCTGCTCAACAGCGATCTCAACACCATAGCTAAATCACATTTCTCCGCCACCTTGGCGGGATCCAACACATTATTCCAAGCGCTTAAATAGTTAGACTCATCGGCATGCCTGACCTCCGGCGTCGCCAAGGGCATGGACTTGGCAAGGACATGGCTTCCTCCTGGGCTTCTGCCCCTGCGGGCTGCTGGCTGCCGCGGATATCCGTGCGGAGCCCCGCGAGCCCTCCTTTCTTGTGTGGTACCAAGGTGGCCCTGCTCCGGCCGCTCTTGCGAAACATCCCGCCTCCTGTGGCGTATGCAATCCCTGCTGCTCTGAGTAACTGGCAAGACGTCCGCCTGGCGGTAAGTTTCCGACTGATGCCGCTGCTCCGGACCGCGGAACCCTTCGCCTTCGGTCTCTCTACCTGTTCTCACCCTAATGCCGCTGGCCTCTGCAGCTAGCCTAGCCTGCTCACTATCACGCTTGCGCTGGTACCTCTCCCTCCTGGCTCTCTCCCTCTGCCTCCGCTTAGCGCCCTGGCCTTGCCTGTTCTTGCTTGCGCGACTAACATAGCTATATGATGACTCTCCTCCACCTGAAGAGAGAGCCTCCACGAAACGTGGGTTAACGTAGCAAAACCTCTGCGATGTTGGGCGTGCGCAATCTGGCTGATGTTGTGAGGGTGCCTATGCGCCCCATAAGTGTCGCGACTACACGCCGCAGTACCGTGTGAGCACACAGTGGCCGCAACTTGCTGTTGTGGGAGTTGTCTGCCATAGCCATGCGGGGGGGGGGGGGGGGGGTGATCTGTGTAGCCCCCAGGCGTAGGGCCCTGAGGTGGGCTATCCGAAAACATGCTACCGCTCCCATCCGTTACATAACCCCTGCCCCTGCTGTGGCTTGCTACCTCGCTGCCTCCCACCCCTCACCCCGCTGTCCCTCTAATGCCCGGCCCTGCATGTCCTACCTGCGCCTGTTGCATGCTCGCGCCGCCATCTTGTGTTCTCCTGCGCTCTTGCGGCGCGCCGCCGCGCGCCGCTCTCCTTCCTTGCTGGCCAGGTCCCAAATTATGCTCCGATGCCATATGCCTTGCCGCGCGCTGGTCCCTCGGGCCGGAGCACCCCGACGATGCTGCCGCCTGTATTCCACCTCCCGGCGGACTGCCGTCCGGCAGTGACCGCTGCGCGGCCGCGGGCGTTCCTCCCGCCGCGCGGTTTGAATTTGGCGCCTTTTTCTGTGTGGCGCGAACTGTCCCTGCCATCTTCTCGCAGCCGCGGCTGCTCCTCCGACCGCCCTTCTTTGCGGCGGGGCTCGGGCTGAGCCTCGCCGGGGGGTTCTTTCTTCTCCTCGGGCGTCCTCGCCCGGCATCCCCCTCTTGTACCGCTCTGTCTCCCGCTGCTGTCTCCTGACCTGCTGGCTCCGCCTGCCTTCCGGATTCAGATCCCGACCTGCAGCTGACTAGGAGCTCCTCCAGCCACCCGGCCCAGTCATGGTCGATAGCCTCCCGGATCTTCCTCTGCAAATCCTCCATCTTTCTTGGGACTTCTCTCTTTTTCTGCTAGCTTTCGCCTTCCGATCGCCTTTCTTTCTTCTCCGCTGCGACGTCGGATGATGCAACCGCTTGCCCTGCTGTGCTGCTTGGCTCTTCACTTGCTCTGCTCACCGCTCTCAGTCTGCTGCTCTGCTTTGTTCTTTCTTTATCTTCTTTCAATGCCGTCTTCTCCGCTCCCAACCGCCCTCTTCTCCTCGTGTCTCTCTTCTTCTGCTTCCTTTCTTCCGCTCCCCCCCTCTTCACATCCTGTCCTAAACTCCACCCCCCTGACTCGCTCGCTTACTTTCTCCCCCCCTCTCCTACTTCCTGTCCCCAGTCACCTGCTGTTTCCTTAGGCAGCTCACAGCATACGAGGAGCTATTAATTTGAGGGCACAGTGGTGGCTATGTTACCTTTAGGGGTCATTGTTACGTTGAGAAGGAAGAAGGGACACTATTTGGTCCCCAGTAACTTTTAGGGCACGCTATTACTTTGTGGGGCACAAAAAAGGTACTGAGAGGGGCAGTGTGGGTAGCAACAGCATGGGGAAAGTGTACAGAGGTACTGCTGTATCTTGACGCCTCCAGGAAGTCCTAGTGGAGACAAGCATGACAGCCGGTGACGCCCCTTTCACCGAATTGGCTGAATTGATGGCTCTTGCTTGAAGTTCCCCACTGCTACTGTAAGTCTGCTCCCTGCAGTCCTGGCTATTGGCCCGGCTCCTGGTGTCCCCGCTGCAGCTGTCACTACCCCGCTCTTATTGTCCCAGCTGATTTCAGCGCTGTCCCGACTCCCTGCTGTCCCGGCTTTTGGGCCCGCTTCTGCTGTCCCCGCTGCTGCTGTCACTGGCCTGCTCCTGCTGTCCCCGCTGCTGGTGTCACTGCCCGGCTCCTGCTGTCCCTGCTGCTGATGTCACTGCCCGGCTCCTGCTGTCCCTGCTGCTGATGTCACTGCCTGGCTCCTGCTGTCCCCACTGGTTTCAATGCTTTCACCTCTCCCTGCAGTCCTGGCTATTGGCCCTGCTCCTGCTGTCCCCCGCTGCTGTCACTGTGCATCGCTGTCCCGGCTCCCTCCTGTCACGGCTCACGGCACCGCTGCGCCTGCTTCTTGTCTGGCCCTTCCGCCCTCCTGCCTCTGATGGCTGCTGTCCATATCCCTGCTTTCAGCAGCAGCGCCAGCGGCAGAGGATCCACAGTAACACAATGCACAGTGTCCTGCTAGGACCCTATCGGAAACTAGGGGTGTGACACGGACGTTCCTAAATCCAACCCCTGTCAAACCCCTTACTTCCGGTGGCATCAAGATACACCAGTACCGTGTATAGAGATGAGTCATGACTGGTAGAGATCTTCATGGCATTCTGGGCCCAGACAGGGAAGAAAAGAGAAATGGAGGACTTAAACCAGAGGAGACATAAATTGTGATCACTGGAGGTAACTGCACTATAATCACTATTACTGTGTAGAACTGCAATCAGACAGTTATTATGGTGACCGCTGCTGTTTTTAAAGGCCCATTTACACAGGAAGAGTGTCGGGCAAACGATGCTCGTCCCTGTGTCTCTGCGCTCCTGCACGGGAGCTAGCAAAGTTGGCTGAGTCACGGAGCGGCCAGCAGGGGGGCAGGGCAGTGCAGGAGATTTCTCTCGCTCCCCTGCCCCCCTCCATTGAGCTAGCATAGCGACCATTCGCTATTGAATGGCTGCTGTTTAAACTGCACAATGAGCTTCATCGCTCATCTAATACGCAGCATAAAAGATGAGCGATGAAGCTCATCGCTCATCGTGCAGTTTAAACAGCGGCCGTTCAGTAGCGGATGGCCGCTGTGCTAGCTCAATGGAGAGGGGCGGGGAAGCGAGAGGAGAGAAATCTTCTGCACTGCCCCGCCCACCTGCTGGCCACTTCGTGTGCGAGCCAGCTTTGCTAGCTCCCATGCAGGAGCATGGGAGCGCGGAGTCACAGGGGCGAGTGTCGGGCATCATTTGCTGTGTAAATGGGCCTTAAGACTGCCGTGTTGGGGTGGGGTGAGGGAGGAGGAGTTAAACATTTGCACCCGGGTCCACCAGCCTTTAGATATGCGCCTGCTAGCAGTTCAGTGAAAAGTCACTTGCAGCCTAAAATGGTACCAATGGAAACTAAATCTTGTCCCGCAGCCATCCACAGCAGCCAGTGATCATGCAGCCATCAGCTGCTATGGTGGTTATGTCTTGGCCACATGTGGCCAGCTGGATAGTGCGCTCTTAGCCTAATGCCGGGTACACACTGCCGTATTTTTCCATTCAGTTTGTGTCCATAATATGGAAGTGCATCCCAGGCTGACTACGGATCTCCTGACATGAATTCCAAGCATCATAAATGGTCTCGGCCGGGACGCACTTCGGTCTTATCGTCTCACAAGATTATGGAGCAGAGCTGTCAGGGCACACTGGAAGTAATACCGTAGTTATATCCAAATCTCAACAGATTTCGGACCTACAGTTTGATAGAACTACAACTTTTAACATGCCCTGACAGTTGCAGACCAATGGCATGCAGGGAGTTATAGTAGGTTGAACTCCCCACCAGCAGCTCCTAATCATCCCTCCTCCACTGGCATTATCCCCCTTATGTGATAGTAGAGGTGGAGGGAGCTCCTCTCTTACCTCCACTACTACCGATAATGAAGGAGCTGCGATGGTCATGTGACTGTGTAGTGTCCCAGAACAACATCCTCGTCCCCTTCATAATTGTCATACATGTGTTATCTTATGTGGATGCACTATGCAAAACTGTCATGTCAATTTTCTGTATGTATTTTGCAGAGCTGTGGCGTCTGAAGGCTTAAAGGGGTTGTCCCGCGCCGAAACGGGTTTTTTTTTTTTTCAACCCCCCCCCCGTTCGGCGCGAGACAACCCCGATGCAGGGGTTAAGAAAGAACACCGGAGAGTGCTTACCTGAATCCCCGCGCTCCGGTGACTTCTTACTTACCTGCTGAAGATGGCCGCCAGGATCTTCTCCCTCCGTGGACCGCAGGGCTTCTGTGCGGTCTATTGCCGATTCCAGCCTCCTGATTGGCTGGAATCGGCACGTGACGGGGCGGAGCTACACGGAGACGGCATCCTGCACGAGCGGCCCCATTGAAAACAGAAGAAGACCCGGACTGCGCAAGCGCGGCTAATTTGGCCATTAGACGGCGAAAATTAGTCGGCTCCATGGGAACGAGGACGCTAGCAACGGAGCAGGTAAGTGAAAAACTTCTTATAACTTCTGTATGGCTCATAATTAATGCACAATGTACATTACAAAGTGCATTAATATGGCCATACAGAAGTGTATAGACCCACTTGCTGCCACGGGACAACCCCTTTAACTCCCTTAAAATCATTGCCTGTCAGCTCTGTCTGCTGCTGAATGTATCTATCCTACTGTGTCATGTGATACAAGTGGGGTTATAAAAGTGAGTGTCTGAGAGCGGGAAGGGGTTTTCTTCTTCAATCTGTGTTGGAGCAGGGTTCCATCTTACCTGCTGCTCAGAGCTAACACAGAGCCGCATGGGAGCACCATCAGCTTCCATGTTGGTGAAAATGGAGGAAGAGGAATGACTACCCATAGCGCATGTAGAGTGGATGTAATAGGAGTGAGTCCGTTACAGAGAGAGAGAGAGAGAGAGAGAGAGCGCACAACCCCCATCATGCTATCTCACATAATCCAAGTACCCGTTCACACTACAGGCTTTATTTTTCCTGTGTGGCCGTCCGTCAATAGGATCCCCAAACAGAGGTACGTAATTGTGACACCCACACGGAAAATGTGCGGGGTGCATCTAGGCTAAGCCTTCTTCTAAGTGATTTCTTGCCAGAGAGTATGTGGAGAGGTTCTTGTCTTTTTACCTCCTCCGGAGTATATATAATGTCCAGGATCGGTGACATATAGATAATGTTGACTATACGGCCGTATTGATCCTGTGTATTTTTCCTCCCAACCTCTGAGCTTTTGCCCGTAACTGCTGCCGTGAATGTTACCTGTAATTACCTGCTTACAAAGTTTTTCTAAGTTTTACCGGGCCTTAACCGTTCCTGAAGGACCCGAGGTACGATACACTTGTCCAGTGTTTATTACTCTGCCCCATAGAATAATGGTGTGGGAACCGTGGCATCACGACGTCATATACATATATACTTCCATAAGCATTCTCCCTCATATTACCACTCGGCTGCACCGTGACAAGGACTAGGCCTCTGGCCATTCACAAGTCCAGTGGTTCCCGTCCCCGTGAATTACTAGTTCTGGCATCTCACAAGTATATAATACCTATGGCTCACTACGCAGCCTTCCCCCTTCCCCTGCGCGTTGCAACTGTCATATCATTGCAGGTCCTTTATCCACTTACGGCAGCCATCTTGGACGAGCAAAAGCTATAACAGCCCACTCCAGTCCCTGTGAGAAGTATTAGGTCTCTCCAGGTTGTCGGCCTCTGGATGTAAAGAAGAATATCTCCGTTCAATGACTGAACTTGGTTAGTATATTCAAACACAAATGGAGTGAGACACGTGCTGGATTTGGCAGAACTTTTACCCTCCTGTGTGCCAAAAAGCCAAAACTACAACAGCGAGCAGGTGCTGTACACTGGCGCTATAACTTATACCAGCTTATGGTATACTTTTTGAAGCCACACCCCTCCCACATGGCCATGCCCACTTTTCAGTAAAGCAGCAAGCGCAATCAGGAAAAAAGTGGCTTTTTTTTTTGCTGGATTTGTGATGCAAATGTATCTATTACAAAGTAACAGAAAACCAGGATGCTTTTTTAACCCCTTGGTGACTGCAATACACCTTTTTACTGACCTCACAAATGTGCTTTAAAACTCCACTGTTCACCCCCACTGAGAGACAGCCGCCAATTCTGTTTCCCTGCCGGAGCTCCTGGATGGCAAAGCAGGACGCCTGCAGCTACAGGCGACCTGTTGCCATGACAACCTGGTGACTACACAAGAGAGGGAGCTCCCTCTCTCTGTGAAGCCTTTGCACATCTCCACTGAGCTGCTGCTACTCTCGGAAGCTCGCTGAAGGTGTGTATATGGCAGCCAATCAGAAGCTTCCACCGATCAGTGAGAGTGTGTATTCGGCTGCCAATGAGAGCCTTGGGGCGTTCCCTTCACCTCAGGCAGTCTCCACCTATAATCCTGGTGGAGATAAGATGCAACAGTACCCTCGATGTCGGCCATGTAACTCAGCCTATTAGCCCTCGCCTCCAGCAGAGTCTAATAGGCTGATGTCATAGGCTTAGTAGAATGCAATACATGCAAGTAATGCGGTACTTCCTATCCTAGGAATCGTGCAATCACATCTTCAAGTCCTCTTAAGGGATTTAAAAATTGGGTCAAAAAAGGTCAATGAAGTTTAATTTTTTAAAAAAGAAAAAAAGTTTAATACCACTATGCATTTTTCCCCATAAAAACTTTTTTTTAATGTATAAAATATAAAAAAAAGGAGTACATAATAGATATCACCATGTTCTTAGTGACCCAAACAATGAAAACCTTTTGTCATTTATTTTGCATGGTGAAGGCTATTAAAATTATTTTAGAAAGTAGCACTGGAATTGGTATTTTCTTTAGTTTACCTTTCAAAAAAAATAATAAAAGACAATCCAAAGGCCTCGTGCCCACGGCCATAATATCGCAGCAGAGTTTGAAACAGCGCCCCCAAAGACCCCATACTCACCTCTCGGATCCGCTGTGCGAGTCCTTTCTCGCGAGCCGGTGCGCATGCGCAGTACAGCGCATGGTGCGTCGGCAGTGGGCGGTGACGTGTAATCACGCAATACTTCCACTGTACTCACAGCGGAAGTATCGCATGACGGACGGCTTCCATTGACTACAATGGAAGCCGGCCGCCCGTTTTCTCGTGCCAATTATAGCATGCCGTGGTTTCTTACATGCTGCGGAATTCCGTGGTGGAATTCTGCAGTATAAACATTGAGCTATTAGGTTCAATAGAACCTAATAGCTGCGGGAAAACACCGTGGATTTCCGTTGCGTGAAACGTGGCAGAAATCAGTCCGTGGGCATTAGCCCAAAAGTTACCTGTATCTCAAGTTGGTACCAAGACAAACTACAACTCCTTTAACAACCAACAAGCCCTCACACAGCTCTGCTGCTATAAAAGCAGAAATAATCTGGATCTTAGAATCCAGCGATGCAGAGTCAGTAGTTTTTCTTTTTTTTTTTAAAAAAAAATGTTTTTATTGTGCCAAAGTAGTTAAAAATAAATAAAAGATCTCTGTAAACTCGGCATCACAGTAATCATGCTGATCAGGTAAGAAAGTTATCAGGTTATTTTTACCAAATGGTGAACACTATAAACAAACCCCAAAAATAATGGCGGAATATTTGGCCATTTTTTTTTTCCATTTTTTAATGTGATGATGAAAATCGCTTGGTCCTTAAGGTACTAACAAGCTAGTCCCTAAGGGGTTAAATTACGGTATTGAGTAGCAGGAGCAGCAGGATGAGCAGCACCAGCCAGACACCTACTTACTAGTCCTATAGTTGTGCAATGATTCACATACCTGTGTTAGCATCTTATTATTATGAGGCTACATCCACACATAGTGGAATTTCCGCTGTGGAGAATCACAGCGCAGGTGTTACATGTAGGTTTTGGTGCAGATTTTACTCCCTCATTTGTAGAGGTGAAAACCTTGGTGATAATCCGCAATGTGTGATAAAACAGGTGTGACCAATAGAAGGGAGGTTATCTCCCCTAGGTTTCTGTTGTATGTGGAGCAACATGGAGAGCACCACCTGCTGGCTGATCAATCAGGTAAGCCACTAGGGGGATACTTCAGGAGCAGCTAGACAGACCAGTAGCTGTTCAGGCTGGGGACACAGAAGCTGTTCTATATAAGTCAGGTTACTGAGTGTATTTGTAACTGGCAGGGAGAAGCCCTCCAGCTGATAGCGAGGGATACTTACTGTATTAGGATGGTTCCACACCTGCACCTGGGGTTCTGCTTCCCTGGGTGGGAGCAGGAAAAGGGAATCCCCGCGGCCAATGGGCTTCGTCTCAGGATGGAACGGAACAGCGGCGAACAGACCCAATTGACTATAATGCTGGTACTAAAGAAAGTTGTAGATTGGCCGCAGCCAATTTCGCTTTGAAGAATCTGCAGAGTTTCCATCACTTGTGAACGTACCCTTACAAGAGGTTTTCAGCTCCTACATTTAATGGGCCACTCCAAAGAAGTGACAGAATGTGCTGGCACAAAGTGCATGTAATATACTTAGCGATCGCTATATTAATGAGACAGGAGCTCTACTCGGATTCCCCACTGTCCCATGTGACATGCACCGTGGCTAGCCGAGTTCTATAGCATCTGCTGGTTGGACCGTAAGTAACTTTTGCTGCTCATTTTTATGAGGGCCACAAAGTCAGTCTCATAGGAGCGAATAAAAAAAATGACTTCGGTTGGCTATAGGACCCGACTCAACATATTGTGGGACGATACGGTACTGGAGTACCTCTCTGATGAATACCGCAATTGGTGATTGCACTGCGGTGAAAGGATAAAGAATTTCCCTTTTAAACAAGAAAGCTCCCATTCTCTGGCTCAAACGGTGAATATTGCCGTTCACCTACAGCAGAGATGTCTACATGGATGAGGAACTGACTCACAAACATAGTAGTAATTTACAGAACTTTTTACAATAGAATGAATTTTAGCTTCATTTCTATGAGACTGAACAATACCTTTTAACCCCTTAAAGCGCCAGGGTGTTTGGGTCCTAAAGCACCAGACACTCTTTAAAGATTTTACCCATATGATGGTTTTTATTGCCCTGTTTTTTCAGCTACCAGAATTGTTTTTGCTGCTTTATTTTCCTGCGACATGTATGTTTTTTTCACTGACTTTTTTCAGTTTTTTTTTTTTTAAATTTTATTAGGGGTAAGAAGGTAAAAAAAATATCTTTTTGAAACTTTATAGTTGATTATTTTTAAAATTTGTATATTCATGCTAAAGTATAGTACAGGAATGGGTTCCTCATTTTGTTTCGGATGTTTTGATATATAATTTGTATAGTCTCGGGTTACAGGGCGCGTATGGCAACGGTTTTGGTTGGCATTGGCATTTTTTAATTTTTTAATTTTATTCAGTAATTTTTTTTAAACTTATTTTTGTAACTATTTTCTTACCATCTTTGTCCCTCATGAGGTCATATAACACTTATGGGGGTCAATCACATTGTCTTTTTATTTTTTAAATTTCATACTTTTCCACTGTAGGAGCAGCATCCATGGGAGCTGCAGGTACAGGCGAAAACATCCCCCTGTAGTGACAGTAGTCACCAACAGAGCTGATCTGGGTCTGCCGCAACCCTGCAGTCTTGCCCTGGCAGGGGACACCCAGCAGTCATGTGATCTCTGGATGGAATAGAACTTTCTCTCTGCACTCAATGGGTGCTATGTAGCCCATAAAAGAAGAGGCAGAAGCGGTTAAAAACTGCTTCTGCCTTCTCCGGGTCCTCGGCTGTCATTGACATATTTTTAAGACCAGATTTGCTGCTGCTACATTGCAGGAGAAGGAGATTTAATCCCGCATGGTATTTTCACTATTGGCCAGGACCATGGGCTTGGTCCTTAAGGGGTTATTAGGTTCATGTAGATCCTGATAACCCCTTAAGCGCTGCGGAATAAGTTGGCGCTATACAATTAAAGATTATTATTATTATATGTGGCAGTCAGCCGAGCAGGCATCTGAATATACTGTATATAAGCATGGAGCTGTTCTATTAGCATTTCATCTGTTTTTGTAGGTGTTTGTGTGGTCTTCCATCATCTTATGCATAACCAAAAGTGGACAGCGGCCCTTCCTTCTCATGTGATTCATATCCATTTTTTCAGCAAATTTGTCATTCCTGATCAAGATCTTTGGATGTGTCCTTATAAAAATCTGACCTCATGTCCATTCTGCTCAACGTTTGTTTCCCCCACGCTCACTCTGCATATATCAGAATTAGCAATTCCTAAATATAAGTGACCACCCCGGGGCATCTGGAATATTCACATCAAAGTGTGACAATAAATTTCTTATCTTAATCGGACTGCAAAGCCGTTTCCACTCGTGTGAAGTCAGGTGTTCTCCACTATGTCCGAAAACAATAGGGGAAGATAGGGGAACATTGATATACATGGTTTAGCATTTGAAATCTGTAGAGTAAAGGCCAAGTCTATATTTAATTGAATCTCCTCTGGATAGGTCAATAGCCGTTGATGTACAGGGGGCGCCGCTCAGGACCCCTGCCCATCAGCTGATCATCTGGACCACAGTACTGGACAGCGAGCTCGATGTTATCATCAGTAAACAGGGAAAGAAGTGGGAGCACCGGCTTCCCTCCCACTGAAATCAATAGAAGTGCCGCTCTTCCATTTCCTACATCTCTCATGGTCAGGACTGGATGTGACGTCCTGACCATGAGAGAAGCAGGAAGTGGAAGAGCAGCATCGGCTCCTATTTCCTGTGCTGACCACTGATGACAGTGTCCCACCCAATACACTGGACAGCGGGCTGGACAATCAGCTGATGGATGGGGATCCCAATCTATCAACTACCAATGACCTATCCATCAGTTGAAAAAAGGGCTGAAAACTCCTTTATTATATTTGGAAGGATGGCTTCTCCTCTAAAACTGTTGACGTTCTCTGTGGGGGACCAGCTAATAGAAGCTCAGCACAATACATAAAGATGACATAGCGGGGACTTTAGTATAACCATAAGACTAATGATGTTTGGCAAAAAGTGATTTACTTTGGCTCATCCAATAAGTTTGTCGCTCTATGGCTGCATTATGTAACGGGAATGATATATCAGACCCGGTGACTCAGTGTATTATGTAATCAGACATAAATAAGAGGCAGCATATAATACTGCTGGGACCCAACGACTGACTAGTATAGGTCACATGAGTAAAACCTAGAATGGCCTCCCTGTTACAGAGAGCGGACGCTTGAAGTCTGCAGGCTGGACTGAGATGCAGAGTTTAAGGAATCTTCTAGTCTTCACTCTTAAAGGGGTTCTCCAAGATATTTTAAAATGCCTAGGAAAATCCCTTTATACCCCACAATAAGATGTGGATTCCCAGGTCACATTCCTCAGAATAGTTACCGATCGGCAAGAGTGGCACTCAAAGTCTCAAAGGCATGGTCAGCGATGGATCTGAGGATGGTAAGTAGATCATCACACAGGATATAATTAGCCAGAGGATAACGAAGACTAGTCAGGAACAGACCACGATCAGAATCCGCCAGTAGAACTGCAGAAGAACTAGGCAGGGACATGGTCAACTGCGAACAGAGTGAAGGAAGTCCTAGGCCAGTCCTTGCCATGCTTCTATATTCTCCATGACTGCTTTCAATTGCCTGGTGTCCATTCAGTGTCCTTCTTGATGGTGTCCAGCCGACGTGTCTTTTGTCTTTCCTGTTTCCTTTTACCACTGGCCATTTAAAGTAGCATCTATTTTTCCAGCGAATTCGCCCTCATGAAGTAAGTGTCCCAAGTAAGTCAGTCTCTGTCTCGTGATCTACAGCTCGAAATCGTCAATTTTTTCATCTGCTATCCTCAATGTCGTCTCACAGCCGTATGCTGCAATCGCGAAGATGACAGCTGTGACTAACCTTTGTTTTATGGTGACTGAGACATCATTGCACATCCATATTGGGTCCATGCTCACCATGGCCATACGCCCCTGTGCTTTTCAACACTTTATCTCACCTGTCGAGCTGCCACTGTGATCGATGAGGGACCCAAGGAGTACAAAACTATTAACCACTTTGATTTCCTCACTTTTGACCTTTATGTGGACTTCCATGTTGGCAGCGGTTATGATCTTGGTCTTCCTGATGTTCAGGTGAAGTCCCATGGTATGTTTACAGCCATTTTTCAGGACTGACTTTAGGGGTGGCTACACATGATCGTATGCGCAAAAACCCTTGCCCCAGCGCGATATATTTGCACACGAACGAGGCTCTTGAGGTTGATTTGTGTACATGTCTGCGCATATTACTGTACTTTTTACGCATAAAGGGCCAGTTCACACATGCTTGCCACACAGCCCTTCCATGAGTTTAAATTCTATTTAGCCTAATGAGGTCCAGATGTATTCTTTTTTGCGTATTTGCACACCTCTCATAGACTTCTTTGGGAGCCTATGCTGCGGAAAACTCAGAAAGATAAAGCAGGACCTATTTTTTTACGCGCGCATAACACGCTCATGAGAATGAACCCATTGAAATAAATATGTGCACAAACATGGTTGTGTGAAGTCACCCTAAGGCTAACTTCACACGGGCAATTAAGATATTGGACTGTGAAAATCAGCCCAATATCGAGCTCGTCAACATGTGAATACCCCACAGATGTGAAGCGATTTGTGTTAAAACTGCCTCGCATCACTTCAGAGAAGTAGTGATCCTAGCTTTTAGCCGTGACAGAGGATCGTGGAGTGCTTCCTATTGTTTTCAACGCGTAGGCCTTGGATCGCACCCGCGTGCACCTCACACGCCGTGCTGGCACCATTGAAAACAATGGGTGATGCAAGGCGTTCCATGGGAATGCCCTAAGATAGGACATGCCGCTTATGTGTATGACCCCATTGAAAAGAATGGGGTTCATATCCATACTAAATTTGTGTATCTTGTATCACACAAATCTCATGCGATTTTCTCGGATGTGTGAAAACGGCTTCTTCACACAACCGAATTTGTACATGTTTTTGCATGCGCATATTTTACACAGATAATGGAACTCATTAATTTTAATGGGTTCGTTCTCATGAATGTGTATTGCGCATACGGAAAAAAGGGGGACCTGCTCAATCTTTTTATTGCCCCCAGAGAATTCTATGGGAAGTGCGCAAAAACGTAGGGGGTGAAGCGGGAAACACTGTGCAAAGTCACAAAAAGAAGAACACATCTGAACCTCATTATGCTAAATAGTCTTTTAATCCACGAAAGGGTGTGATGTGTGTGTGTGTGAACTGGCACTGTGTGCGTAAAAAGTACAGTACTATGCGTAGACATGTGTGTAAATCTACCTCATCCAACCTCGTTCCTGCGCAAATATGTTGCGCTGCAGCGAGCATTTTTGCACATACGGTCGTCTGAATAAGCCCTGAGACACCAGATTTAAAATTATAATGCTTTTCTTCCCGAGTGCCACTTCTCTACACTTTATAGGATGCACTGCTTATTTTATGCAGCCGGCATGCTGAATGTGTAAAAGATGACGCCGGCTTCCAGTTTATTAATTGGTAGAATTCTGCTCAGTCCAAATTTGTCCCACCAGCATGTCGTCTGTTTCTACTTTGCGGAGGAGAGAAGTGCAAGCTTTGTGTAGAAAATGGAAATTCTGTTCAACATCTTCAGCTAAATTGTACCTTTTATGAACTTTTCCTTTAGTCTCGGCTATTTTTTTTTTTTCTTTTCTGCATGGTGGTTACATTTTAACGTGAACATTTAACATATGCTATTTTTGGGGTAAGTTTGCTGATTTTGGATGGAAATCACTCTTCAGTCACTGCGGAGATGAAATGACGTATACGAATTGTAAGCTCCTCAAGGTTGGACTTCTCACAGGGTTATCGGCAGCAACCGTTCGAGACCCAAAATGTCAGGACGATAATAACAGCATTGTACGCGCGGAGACAAAAGATGGATTGAGGGCGATGATTTTGCTTGCTACACAAGTAAAAATTTCAGCTTATTAAGTTAACACAATTTCCACATAACATTTGGAAAAATAAACAGTCCAAAGATGTGACTTTTTTAAGGAAAAGAAAACAGCTCGGGAAGAATATTGGAAGCAGAAGGCTTCTGAGCTCGGTCTCAATTTCCATGAGAACTTTTCCAAACTCATCCCATCATATTGTTTGGTGTGGATTTTGTTTCTCTTCCCTGGGGTCCGGGTTTAACCCTTCAGATAGTGTTACCCTGGAAATCTTTGATAGGGTCAAATGGAGATGAACGAGACCCCTGATGAAGCCACTACAAGAGCAAGCAGACACACCCAGCAGCAATACTTTGTTAGAAAAAACTGTAACTTAATTGTGCAGCAGATCTTCAAAATAGATTTTATGATATCCACTAGCAGTACCTCCTGTCACCTCCCTCCCTGGTCTCTGTAGTGGCCATGGTCTGCCTTTCGTTCTGCGTGTGGCCGACGCAGCATCATTGCTCCTGCTACTTCCAGGACCCTTGGCATTACTTGAAGCTCCTGGGCCCCTATGCAAAACCTGTAACACGACCCCAACTAAAATGCTTCATTCATAGTACTGGGCTACCTATATGGATAAGAGAGTCCTTATGGGGCTCCTAAGGCTTGTGGGCCCGGGTGCAACCGCATCCTCTGCATTTCCTATAGTTACACCCTTGCCCTTAGAGTGCTTTCAAACATAGTGTATTGTGTTGCAGGTCCGCATCAAAATACACAGCATATTTCGCCATGTGAGTTTTGGCTGGGATCCACACCAAAATATGTATCAAAATCTGCACAGTTTGTAGCGTATTTTGATGCAGATTCGCAGCAGATTTCACCCTTTCAGTTGAAGGTATGAGGTTTACTGCAGACTCACATCAAAATCCAACAGTTTTTGGCCCGGATTTTGACACTTTTAAAAAAAAAATAATCCACACTATTTTTGCGACATGTGAACAAACCCTTAGAACATGTGTGCGTGTACTCAGTTCGCTTTATAAAGGAGCACCTAGATTTCCTACCCCTACCTTACACCAAACCTTTCTGCGTTATTTAAGGCACCACCTCCGCAACTGGAAGGTGCCTAAATAATAGGTTGCTACTGCCAGTGATCCAGTGAAGGTGTTTCAGAATCTGCTTGTTTCCCTGTTTAGACCCTCAGCCTGTATTTACAGTTTTCCCATCCTCTGCCTGTCCTGACCTTGCCATGTTTTCTGACTACGTTTTGTCTGATTACTGCTAGCCCTGACTGATTTAACTTACTGCTTGAGCATTGCCTGTCCTGACCCCAGCCTGTTACCCTGACTATGTCCTTGCCTGTTCCATTGGCACCACACCATCTGGGTAAGCGGTTACTGTACTGAGACTATACCTGAGGAAGTGGCATGGAGGTTTCCTGCAGTCAATGCCAGATCCCTCTAAAAAAGGGGTTAAAGCCATTCAGGAGTAGGCCAAAGGAAATCAATCAGTAGTACAGTGGGTCCATATAAAGTTCAATAATAGCATCTCCATACCTTTTAATTTGCTCCTAATGTTGTGTGGGATATAAATAAAGCTGCCATTTTATAGAGCAGCCCACTATATGAAGCCCATTAGTTTAAAAGAAATATTCCCATCTTCAACATTTATGACAACCAGAGGATAGTCAATAAATTCCTGAAAAGTGTGGGCTCCACCTCTGGAAGTCTTGAATTCTTCGAAGGTCTCTATTGACTTCTGTGGTTATATGGTGATATGATTAGGCAAACAGGAGTTCATGAGGTTGAAATCACACGTATACTCATACTCTTATAACTATTCTTGTTGATTTGCCTTAGAGGGGACCCGTCATGTCCTTGAGTCAGCGGAGTCAGCTGCATAGCTTTGCCTCATTGACTCTATATCTGTTTTTTTTTTCCTACTCCCCCATTCCCTCATACTGAATCCCATTAAATTCAGCCCCCGATTCTCTGAATCTGTCAAGTGGGTTGTAATCCTGAAAGACTAACTGCACTTTAAATTAAAGTGAACAGTGGAGACCACCCACTTGACAGATTTGTCTCCCAGCACTTCAAATGGGAACAGGGGAAGTTGAAAGGAAGAAAAACAGTGAAAGTCTGCGTGGCTGCAGTTACAAAGCTATAACGCTGGCCCCATTGATCTGAAGACATTACAAGCCCTCCTTAAAGGGGCACTTATGACATATTCGTGGGCCATGCCATAAATTCCTGAAGAGTGCGGGTCCCAAACCTTCAATACCTAATAAGGTCTACATTGACTTCTATGGGAGAACAGAAGACTTGAATATGTGAACAGCGATTCAATGAGGTTGTATTTGTGCCTGTCATACACTTATGGACATTCTTGTTGATATGTCATGAATATTAGACATACGAATATCTCTTTAATACTATTTGCATAAATTATCATCCCCAACTCCCTTCAAATTCCTTAACATAAAGCTTGTGATCATTCAGCCTTCACTTGCTGCTCTACGTCCTATAGTTTGATGATGTCAGCAAATTTTTGTCAGGAGTGAGATACTCCCATTACATGCAACGTTCATACATTAATACCGTTAAATATTTTAAATTGCCCACCATAGTTACAGATTCTGGGACTGAAGCCAACATGAACATCCAACTTCTTCCAAGGAAACACTCTGGAGTCTTCAGCGGGCTTCTAATAGATTTATTCTTCGTTCTCTTTAAATCCACAAATAGGTTGGTAGTTCACGAATGGTATGAGGTTATGAAATATGGAGGACAACGCACTAGTGTTAACTCGCAACCAATGAGATCTTGCTAGAATACATAACCAAAATCTTGGAAGTACACCCTCCAATATTTGAACCCACATTTATTGGATATTTCAAGCCCCCTCAACTGACCACAAATGCCCAGAAAACCTACCACAGAAATACCCATTTTGGGGGATATTATGGTAGCTGCAATGAATAGGGGTTAAAGGTGTTCTACCATGTTTTAAATGTACCCTGGTGAAGACAATAGAGATTAGGTGTCTCTTGGGACTCCAACACTGACTTCCAATAATGGTGAGATGACTCTGCTGAACCAACCCTCTAATGAGGCAGCTGCTAGCCCACCCACTAATGATAATGAGATGACTGTGCTGACTTAACCCTTTAATGATCTACACAGCAAAGCTAAAATGGTAGCTGCAAAAAAAAAGAGAATATCAACCAATGTGTTGAATAAATGTTACATTTTACTCCCCAGTGGATATCGATCATCTATCCTTAGAATAGGCAATAAATCTCTGATTGCTAAGGCCCCCAACGATCACTAAAATGGGGGTGAGGGGTCCCGATTCCCCCTTTACTCCTCACTGCACAACAGCAGTGAGAACTTTGAATGAAGCGGTGGTTGACATGTGGAAGTACTCCATTCGACTCTGAATGGAGTACTTCCACATATGTCAACCACCGCTCCATTCAAAGTTCTCACTGCTGTTGTGCAGTGAGGAGTAAAGGGGGAATCGGGACCCCTCACCCCCATTTTAGTGGAACTGCTGTAGAGAGCGAAGTGCATCAAATAGATCAGCAAAGCATCTGGAGGACTCAGAACCCCCGTCCTAGCAAATAGTGGAGGTCCAAGCGATAATGAGATGACTCTGCAGGAAATATTGCAATCTACACAGAAAAACTAAAATGATAGTTGCAGAGATCAGGGAATGTCAACTGATAGTGTGTTCTACTGGCTGATATGTATCTTTGTTTTGCTCATTGAGATTTTAAATATATATATATATATATATACAAACATTCATATTTTGCAACGCACACAGATTCTCATCACTCACGTTGACCCCTGTCCCCATGGGGGCTCACAATCTAAATTTGCCTATTAATACAATAGGTGATAAATGTCCATTGTGATAAAACCCCTTTAGTTAATATGCTATTTTTACTACTGTAACCTTTAGATTCAATTTGCGGCATGCTACTATTGTCCACTTGTCGAGCTGCACCGCAGAATGTAAACCTGATTCTTCAATAGTTTGGGTTTTATGCTTCAGATACATGTCACCCCGCCTTGGTTTGTACACTCACTCGTTACATCATTCTGTCATGTAGGCCCTTTCTTACACAAACGTGCAGTGTACCTGGAAGGAATTGGCACAAGTGGCCTCAACCCCCTGACAGAATAAATCATTTAGAGCAGCAAAGTTACACAATGCTTCCCTTTCTGAGTCCTTCCATTAAGGGTAATATTCTACTTCATGTTAGTTTTCACAGAGAACTTTTTGTAACGTTTGTGGTTGACAAAGTTTTTTTTTGTTTTTTTTAGTGTAACTTGGATACTGCAATGCCATTACTTCATGTGAACCCAAGGGAGTTTAAGTTGTAGCAGGTTCATCAAGATCAGCTTCGATCTGAACAGGATGAGCTGATTTTCGTGTGTCCAGCTGCTGGCTCGCTGATGATAAGTGGTAAGTGTCCACTAATTTCACATACTGAAAATGAAGAATTTAACAGAACTTACGGAAGTCAATGAGAGTCCATGTAGTTTATAGAGGGGCATCCCTCTTTGTTAACATCACCTATAATAGGTCATATAGAGATAGTTTACTCATCTGACCATAGTGATCATATTGTGCATTAAAAAGTTAAATTACTTTATTAATACATGTACTGATCCTGTATATCTTTTATTATAAAAGTAGAAAAGCTAACAATAAAGACAAACTGTAACAATACGAATAACAATATAACTATAACTATAACAGTGAGCACTTTACTATTCACTGACATTCTAAAGTTTCTGTAAAGGCTAGCGGTACTTCCCGAAATCCCTCTCAAAAACCAAGAATGCGTGTCTATCATACTGGCACTTCTTGAGCAAAGATTTCACTCTGGAGATCTCACAGCTACCTCTAGTCAAAACGAGATGTTCAAGTTTCCTCCTCAGAACTTGATACAGGCGGTACCTGTCCAGACATCTGAGGTTGGAGAGCTCTCGAAAGAACCTCGCCACCCTCCTCTTGAACATCTCCCACCACTCTGACTTACTACTACAGAGATCCAGTAATGGTACCTGGCTCTGCAGAAAATACTCAAAGGACTGTCTTATCTCTGCTACCTCCAGGAGTGACAAGTTCAGTCTCCAAAAACCTCTGACCACCCGGGGGGGGGTGTCTCTGTAACATTCAGAGAAAACCATATTAGACAGTGGTTGGAGAACTCCACCTCAACAACGGACACTGGTGAAGAGATGGCTCCCTCCTTCAAATAAAACCTGTCTATTCTGGACCTGCTGCTGCCTCTATGAAAGGTGAACCCCTCGTGGCCTGGGGTGTTCCGGATGTGGACATCCACCAGGCAAGCTTCGCTAGCTACGCTATTAAGTGTGACACTATCAAAAGCCAACTGCCTGTCTCCAGAGCCTCCCCTATCGCGGGCTCTTGTGACTGTATTAAAGTCACCTTCAAAGACAACTTGTCAGCTGGTAAAAAGGTAGGGCTTGATCCTCATAAAGAGACTCTTCCTGTCCTTTTTTGACTGGGGACCATAGATGTTGACTAGTCTTAATTTTTGTCCCTTCATGAGGACATCTAAGATCAGGCACCTTCCCATTACTAATTCAATTACTCATCGGCATTCATCCACTGCAGTAAAAAGTACCGCCACTCCGCTATATGGCTCGGCCGCAGGAGACCAGTTGGAGGTGCCTGACCTCCACTCCCTTTTTGCCTTATGTAAGGCTGCCAAATCAGACAGCCTGGTCTCCTGCAAAAAAAAAAAGTCGGCTTCAACGTGGCCAAGAAAATCAAAGGCCACAAATCTAGCCGTATCTGACTTAATGCTGTCAACGTTCATTGATGCCAGCGTCAGTGGAGTGGGTGCCGCCATCATGAGTGATTAAATTAGACGGCTTTCTTCCTCACACCCGTTTCCTTGGGGTCAGAGGAAAGCCCTTTGGTTCTTTTCTTGGACACAGATGTGTCCATAGCAGGGGATCCCCTGACCCCATCATCCTTGTCTTCAGGTTCTAGAGTAGCTGCCTCCCCGGAAGGAACTATGCCTCCATGAGGAGGAGACCCAGCGCCCCCTGTTGACCCTTTCTGTGCCCTAGGAACCTTGCCCTTCACTTCCCCCTAAGAAGAAGAGGAAGAGATGTATTGAAGGGCTCAGAACCTATTGGAGAGTCCAACTGGAGGTGAGCAGGCTTTTCCTTCCAGTACTTGGCCCGGGGTGGGAGAAGATCTTGAATCCCCCCTTCATTTCCTGCTCGTGGCACCAAGCTTACCCCTTTTCTCTAACCAACTCTTGCCTTCCTCATCCACCCTTTCATAGTAGGCTGTCCCTCAAAGCCTTAGCAGCGAGATTTGCTTCTGGAACAGGGGCCACCATTGACCCACCTGCTGTGGGCGCTCCTGTCAGCTCCCTGCTCCGTCTGCGTTTCTCCTGACGCCTCTGCTCAGCAGGAGTCTTTTGCTGGTTCTTTCCTGGCTCCTGAGCTCCCCCACCTCTGCTGGTCCCCTCACCCCCGGAGGCCACATCATGACCCCCATCCGTAGGGGCTGAGACCGCATTGGCAAAGGAGGACAGACAGTGACTAAATGGGTGACCAAGGTCACCACACAGGTTACACCTAATCTCCGCACAGGAGGCGGCTAAATGACCCAGACCCTCACACAGAGCGCAGTGCAAAATCTTACAAGCGGCGCTCAAGTGTGAAGGGTCGCTGCATCTGTGGCAGAGCTTCAGCCGCCCCTGGTAAAAGGCCAGGATATGCTGAGGAAGGCTGCAGATGGTATGTGAGCCACTGAGTTTCCTAAACGCTTCAGCTTGACCATAAACGTCCGGGCCCCAGACCATATGCCGTGCTCATCCCTGTTTTTCTTGGGCATCTCCGTCACCTCTCCGTACCGACCGAGCCACGTCATAATGTCAAAGCAAGAAAGTGACTCATTACAGGTCAAAATGGTCACCTTCTTGATATCGTTCTGGCGAGACACCACCTGGATGGCAAAGTCTCGCCAGCCGGGCTCATTTTTCACCAGCTCATAATTCCCCCGAAGATTTCTAGACCCTCTGGTCGAACTAAACTGATGTCAAACTCAGATGTGCCTTAGGGATTGATCAGGGCAAAGATGTCAACCGCCCTGAAGCCCATCTTCAGCAGAAGCTCTACTGCCTTCCCCCTTTTTGGGACATGCATCATTGCCCCTCCAATGAAGACGGACCACATTCCTACGAGCTACATCCTGCCCGGGTGTCGGTAGGGACCATACGGTCTCCCCCCTTTGCTCTCGGAAGGCCCCTAAGCCGTGTCTATCCAGAGGGATAGGTCCACCTCTCTGCCTCTAACTGTAATCGAACTCTCCCCCTTTCGCAAAGCCCTCAAGAGGTGCTGTTGCAAAATGCCCTCCCTAGAGCCCGGAGACAAGGAGGGCCCCCCCCCCTCCAGCAGTGACACTGGCATAATTCCTACCCCTCTTGCCTTACTACATTACCATCCCTTGAACCTCCACCCAAACCAGCATCCACTTGTGTGGTATCACCGTTGCCAGATGTACCCGAGGTGCCTGAAGACACAGCAACAACAGAGGAACAACCAGCACCCCCAACATCCTCCCCCCCCTCATCCCCAGCATTCTCTTACATTCACTCCTTTAGCTGGATCTGGACTTTGGATCTTGGCCTTTCCAGAGGTAGATGGTAGAACCTCATTTGTTTTGTTTTCATTCTTTTTCTTATTTTTCCCTTTTTTTTCTTTTTGGCCTCCGCATCACTGGAAGCCTGGGATCCTACTTGGCCAGAAGCCCCCTCCGCATCACAGACCCCGCTTGCAACATTGCTTGTGGCACCACTGCCACTCCCCTTGCCTGTGGCACCGCTGCCACTCTCCTTGCAGTCACCATGGTCACCTCCAACTGTACTGGCCTTTTCTTTGCCCTTTTTCTTGACCTCTCTGTCCCCATTACCAACTAACACAGGGACAGGGGGTCTGACCAGCTCAGCCCTTTTCTTCCCAACGCCCCACTCCCGGCCCACCTCAGAGCCTGAGTTAGGGGGGTTCTTGGTGTCAGAGCCCTTATTTGACTTTTCAGCTGGACCGGTGCTCTCAGGGACCGACACAAAAACCAGCCTCTCCTGCGCCTTCTCTGTTTTTTTTCTGTTGCCTTTTACAAACTACTGAGTCCTTTTCTGGCAAATCATTTCCGAACATGAAGCCCCCCCATATCAGGAGAGGCTTCCAGCTGTGGGGTCTTCTGCACCTGTAGTACTCCCATTATCCTTTTCCCCTCCACCTTAGACTCCTCTGATGTCGGTGGCAGTTCTACGTCCTCAGGCCAGAGACTTCTGGCACTTGTGGTGTTGCTCTGGGTCAGTGATTGCTCACCAGAACACACAGGCCGCTCCCCCAGACTCTCCTGCACATCTTGATACTCCTCCTCGTCTGAGCTCTCACCATCACCTGAAGTATCGGTTTACGCATGGCCACTGCGCCCTGCCGTCATTTTTGCAAACCGATCATCATTAATCAGTTTCTCCTTAAAGGGGCCACTCTCCTCCAAGATTTTCTCTCTAACTTCCCGCCACATATTAATGCAGTCTCTGCAGTCTCTTATTGCCCTCCTGGCTACTGCTTTATCCTCCTTCGATGACTTCTGCTCTTTCATCAGCCTAGCAAATTGCAGTTTTCCTTTCTGCAGGACAATCATCTTGCCTGTAGTCTCATAATCCTACATATGCTTTGCCAACCTGGAGGCCAGGTCTATTACAGATTTCGCTCCATTTGGACAGTTTTGTCGATGCCTGTGGCTCATATTTTATGCTGCGGGCCTGACTGTGGGTCACAACATCACCTCCAGTGATGTCCATCGTGGCCGCGCTGCAAACCCGGGCCGCATCGCTGCAGAAAAGACCAGAACACGCTCTCCTTACAGTGTTGCTTGTAGCTCCAAGCCTCCTCCTTGCTGCTGACATTGCTGGTTTCTCTGGCACATGTAGTGAATATGTTGCTGATGCTGATGCAGCCACCGACATCACTGCCCGCCCTCTCTCCCTCTGACCGAGATCGGAGGGAGGAGGTGCGGGCCTCCATTACAAACACGCACCCAAGAGAGTGCACTCTTCCTGGGATCCTGTCAAGATCTCCACCTGGGACTCCTGACCACACCCTGGTTCTTGCAGAGCTCTGCAAGACACAACCTACTCCTGAAATGCACTCACTATTCTGCTGGTGGAGTCACTGTGTACATACATTACTTATCCTGTACTGATCCTGAGTTACATCCTGTAGATCTTTTATTATAAAACTATAAAACGTAACAATAAAACCAAACTGTAACAATAGTAAATAATAATAATACAACCGTATACAGAGAAAAAAGGCCCTTCACCCAGAGTCCATGATCCACAAACAAAAGAAATATCCATGTCTGGACTCCCCCCTGCCGTCCACTCGCACGCACACTCAACACATAACACAATATACCTAAAAGAAGAACATCCAGCTATAGAAAATAAAACTAAAACTACAGGTCCAGCCATACTGCACTGAAACCACATCACAAACAAAATTAGGCAATAACATAACATAAACATAACATAGATACCAAGAAAAATAATTAAATATGAAAATAAAGACCAAGCCATCCGGCAAACAAAAATAACTAACAATTTTTTTTGGGGGGGTCCCCAGTGCAGCTCGGGGGCCATGCCTGCTCCACCAGTCCGTGCCCAGAGTTCTAAAGTTCAGGACGTGCCAAGCCACACCGGGGTTTTTATATATATATATATATATATATATATATATATATATATATATATATATATATATATATATATATTTTAGAGATGAGCGAGCACCAAAATGCTCGAGTGCTCGTTACTCGAGTCGAACTTTCAGTGATGCTCGAGAGTTCGTTTCGAGTAACGAACCCCATTGAAGTCAATGGGCCACTCGAGCATTTTTGTATATGACTGGTGCTCCGCTAAGGTTTTCATTTGTGAAAATCTTAGCAAATCACCAAACTCATGTTAAAAAAAACACAGAAATGGATAGGGCAGGCGGGGAGCAACATGCAGGGCTGCATTTCGGGCTCCGAGGTCTCACTATTAAGCCACAATAGTGGCAAGAGTGAGACCCCCTCCCCCCCCGCACTGTCAGCATAAAGATCGTTCTCCTCTGCCCCAGCTGTAACAGCTGTGGCAGAGAAGAACGATGTTAGCCCATTAAATTCAATGGAGCCAGCAATACAGCTGGCTCCATTGAAAGCAATGGGCTGCCAGCGAGTGCGGGATGAATTTTTGGGAAGGGCTTAAAAATTTAAGCCCTTACCTGAAAATCATCCTAAAATGTGTTAAAAAAAAATAAAAAATGTATACTCCCCTTTCCGCTGCAGCCGGAGTTCAGCCGCGTCTGGCCGGCAGTTCTCCGCCTGCTGAATGAACTGCCTCTGATTGGTCACAGCCTGACCAATCAGAGGCAGTTCTCACTCACACCCATTCATGAATTCATGAATGTGTGAGTGAGTGCTGCCTCTGATTGGCTCAGCGCAGGGACCAATCAGGGGCAGCTCTCAGCTGGTCACCCAAGATGTTTCTACATACCGTATCCACGGAGAGGACTTTTAGCTCCATCGAGATTAAACACTGTGCACTCCAGATGTGGAACCTGACCCCTAGGCTAACTAGAAATAAAGTGCAGCGGCCCCTGCCACCAAGACCTCTGAAGGCTCCATAAGCCCACTCCAGCTGAGGCCAGCCTATGGAGACCCCTACCCGTTGGTGTACCTCTGTATTAAAGGGGCACTGAAGCAGGAAATGCTTCATGCTTTCCAGTACGTCGAGGCACTCCTGACGGGGGCAACCCCTATCTACCAGAGGCCTGCTCTTCCAGTTACCCCTTACATACAGTCTCCCATGAAAGCAGCGCCAAGCCAAGTCCCAAAACTTCAAGGAGACCCAGGTTGAATTCAGTAAACGTAACCCTTCCCTTCTGATCCCGACTTGGGCAGTCCTTGAGCGCCAGGGGCTTCTGGACATGGGTCAACAGGACTCTTTCATCGAGGAGCCTCCTCGTCAGAGTCCTGATCTCCCACATCCCCTAACCAAGGTAGCGTAAGCTGGGAGATATCCGTGCTGCGTGCGAAGGTCCTTCACTCGCCCTCCTGTCTCCCATTCCTGGAAGAAAGGCTGAAGCCATCCCCGGCAGGAGTAGACCCACGTAGGAGCCCTCTCTTGCCAGAGGCTGCCTATGTTGATCTTAAAAAAAGGTGTTTACTAGAAACACCATGGGGTAGACCATAGACAACCTAGTCTCCTCGTGCAGTACGCAACATCTCTCCTGATCAGGTTCAACCTATTCCCCCTGGCCGAATTTGATGCCAAGTACTTTTGCTGAAGTTTGGGGCACCGGAGGGGGGTCCGGGAGATCAAATGCAGGATCCCCCCTTCCTAACCAGAGACTTTCACACTTTTCCCAGTTGACCATAGACCCGTGAGCTTCCGAGTAACGGTCCACCTCTGACACCACAAACTCCGCCTCCTCTCTCGAGCACATGAAGAGCGTGACATCATCGGCATACGCCACTGCCCTCAGAATAGCCTCCGGCACTGCCTGGTCCATCCTAACCCCTGCTATAGGTCCACAATCAACCCTCCTAAGGAAGGGATCTATCGCAAACACATACATCAGGGGACTTTGAGGACAACCCTGACGGACACCGGACTCCACCTCAAAAGGGCGGCCAGGCCAACCGTTCACCAGAAGGGAACGTCTCAGCGCCTGTATATAATGTTCGTAGCCAATCAACAAAACCCACTGGCAGGCCTATCTCATAAGGACTGACCAGAGGTACTCATAATTAACCCGATCAAACGCTTTGGCCTGATCCAAGGGCAGCAAGTACCCCTCCCAGTGACCAGCCTACCCTGCTCCACTGCCTCCCGGACACCGAGAACAGCACTAAAGGTGCTACGGCCTGGAACAGAACAATGCTGGGCCCCCGAGAGGAGCCGGGGTGCAAACTTCACCAGCCGATTAAACAACACTTTTGCCAGAACCTTCCTGTCCATATTGAGAAGCGCTATGGGATGCCAGTTCTCAATACGGCTCGAATCTTTACCCTTTGACAGAATGATCAAAGCTGACCTCCTCATTGAGTTTGGCAGAGTGCCCGAGGAAAGACACTCATTGAATACCTCAGTCAAGGGAGGACTCAAGGGGTCCTTGAAGGCCTTATAATACTCGGATGTTAATCCATCCGGACCTGGCGACTTTTTGAGCCGGAGCCCATCAATCGCCAGTTTACCTTGCTCTACGTTGATCTCTTATGTCAAAACATTAAGGAAGATGTCATCGCCTGGCTCAGGAACAGCTTTAGCCAGGAAAGCCAACATCACATCTCGATCTAGATCCCTCTTTCTCAAAAGATGCGAGTAAAAGGATCTGACAACCTCCAGAATCCCTGATCTGGATCTGTTCAGAGATCCCGTACCGTCGATCAGTCCAGTGACAACTTTACGATTCACTGACCTCTTACAGTTTCTGTTAGGGTCAGGCGAGTGGTACTTCCCGAAATCCCTCTCAAAAACCAACGATGCGTGCCTATTATACTGGCACCCTTTGAGCAAAGACTTCACTCTGGAGATATCCTCTCGGCTACCTCCAGTCAAGACGAGATGTTCGAGTTTCCTCCTCAGGCCCTGATAAAGACGGTACTCACTGAGGCTTCTGAGGCTAGAGAGCTGACGGAAGAACCTCGCCGCCCTGATTTTGAATATCTTCCACCACTCTGACTTACTGCTACAAAGATCCAGTAAAGGTACCTGGCTCTGCAGAAAATCCTCAAAGGACTGTCTTATCTCTGCTTCCTCTAGGAGTGATGAATTCAGCCTCCATAATCCTCTACCCATCCGGGGGGTCTCTGCAACATTCAGGGAATACAAAATCAGACAGTGGTTGGAGAATTCCACCTCAACAACAGAAACTGCTGACAAGATGGCTTCCTCCTTTAAATAAAAGCTGTCTATTCTAGACCTGCTCTCGCCTCTATAATAGGTGAACCCCTCGTGGCCTGGGGTGGACATCCACCAGGCGAGCTTCACTATCTATGCTATTAAGCACAACGCTATCATAAGTCAGCTTGCCTAGGGAGCCTCCCCTGTCATTGGCCCTCGTGACTGCCTTAAAGTCACCCCCAAAGATCACCTGCCAACTGGTAAAAAGGTACAGCTTGATCCTCATAAAGAGATCCTTGCAGTCCCGCTTGGTTTGGGGACCGTAGATGTTGATTAGCCGAAGCTCTTGACCCTTCCATCCAGGATTAGGCATCTCCCTATTTCTAACAATAACCCATTGGCATTTAACCGCTGTGGCAAAAAGGACCGCCACTCCGCTATACGGCTCGGCCGCAAGAGACCAGTAAGATGGACCAGACCTCCATTCCCTCCTTGCCTTATGCACACCTGCCAAATTTGGCAGCCTGGTCTCTTGCAAAAACAAAATGTCGGCTTTAACGCGGCCGAGAAAATCAAAGGCCTCAAATCTAGCCATAATCAGACTTAATGCTGCCAACATTAATGGATGCCAGCGTCAACGGAGCGGGTGCCGCCATCACTGGTGATTGAGTTAGATGACTTTCTTCTTCCCACCCCCATTCTCATCAGGGTCTGATGATGACCCCTTGCCACGTTTCTTGGACACTGAAAGGTCCATGGCAAGGGGCTCCTCAACCTCATCCTCCTTGCCACTGGACTCCAGGCCAGCCCTCCCCCTAGAGGTCACCAAACCCCCACAAGAGGAGGGCTCAGCACCCCCTGTAGGCATCACGCTTGCCCTAGACACTTCTCCCTCCTCCGAAGAGGAGGAGAGAGCTTGGTATCTGTTGGAGAGCCCAACAAGAGGAGAGTTTCGATTGCCTTCCTGCACCTGGCCCATCGTAGGGGAAGATCTCCCTTCCCTTTTTTTTCCTTTCTTGGTGCCCTGCTTGCGCTTTTTCTTTTGCCACTCATCTTTGACCTCACCCACACTTTCATAGTGGGAAGAATCTGAATAAGTGGCATCCTCTTCCCTTTGGATCCTCCTGACCTACTCATCCAGCTCCCTGTCCCCTGGAGCCTCAGCCACATGATTTACGTCCGGAGCAGGGGCCAGCATTGATCCACCTGCCACCTGGGTCTCCACCAGCTCCCTGCCCCTTCCACGCTTCTCTTGGCGCCTCAGTTTGGCTGCCCCAGCATGTTTGTTCTTCCTAGGATCCTGGGCTCCATTGCCTCTGCTGGTCCCCTCCCCTGCAGAAGCAACCTCACGGCTCTCCTCCACTGGGGCCATGACCGCATTGGCGAAAGAGCGTGGAGAGCGGACTGAATGGGTGACCAAGGTCACCACACAGGTGACACCTAATCTCCACACAAGATGCCGCAAGATGACCTACCTCGCCACACAGAGCGCACTTGATGACATTATAGGCCGCACTCAAATGTGTGGGGTCGCCGCACTTGTGACAGAGCTTTGGCTGCCCCTAGTAGAAGGCCAAGATATGATCCCTGCCAAGGAAGGCCGCAGATGGTATGTGGGCCACCAAATTCCCTGAACACTTTAGTTTCACCATAAATGTTCAGGCTCCAGACCAGATCCCGTGTTCATCCCGGTTCTTATTGTGCATATCCACCACCTCTCCGTACCGACTTAGCCAAGTCATGATATCGTAACGAGTCAAAACGGTCACTCTCTTGACTCCAGTTTGGCGGGTTACGACTTGTACAGCAAAACTGCGCCAGCCGGGCTCGTCCTTCATCAACTCATAGTTCCCCCAAAAGAGCTTAAGGCCCTCTGAGCGAACAAAGCTGATGTCGAACTCAGACGTGCCGTAAGGATGGATCAGGGCATAGATGTCATTTGCCCGGAAACCCATCTTCAGCAGAAGCTCCACCACCTTACTCCTGGATGGGCACGCGTCATTGCCTCTCCACGGAAGACAAGCCACATTCCTACGGCCAATGTTCTGTCCGGTTGTCGGCAGGGACAAGACGGTCTCCGCCCTTTGTTCTCAGAAGACACCAAAACCATGTCTCTCCACCCAGAGAGACAAATCCACAACTCTGCCCCCTACATTCATCAAGCTCCCCCCTCTCCTCAAGTCCTCCAGGAGGCGCCGTTGCAAAACGCCGCCTCCAGAGCCAAAAGACAAGGAGGACGCATCCCCCTCCAGCGGCGACACTGGCATAACTTTTACCAGATCTTGTCACCGCTGAAGGGGTGACTGCATCCTGGCCCATTCCCTGACTTCCCTATGATAACATACCTCCCATGGGATTGGGGGCATCTGGAGCCTCCGCAGGAGCAGGGGCAGCAGTAGCACTAGCAGTTATATCCATCACAACACTCATAGCTTTCTTCCCTTTTGCTGGACAAGGACCTGCTTCACCTTTGTTTTTAATATTACACTTTCCAGATGAGATGGTATGTCCAGGGAGCCTCCAGCGGGCTGAAGCTGGAGGCCGGAACTGACAGAATCAGCCCTAAGGGTGCATTCACATGAACGTATATCGGCTCGGTTTTCACGCCGAGCCGATATACGTCACCCCCATCTGCAGGGGGGGGGGATGGAAGCTAAGGCGGGGCTAAGTGGCGCGAATTAGCCTCGCCCCGTCCCACCTCTCCCCATTGCAAATAGTGCAGAGGGGCGGAGAGGAGGCAGGGAGGGGGCGGGAGCTCAGTTCCTGCTCCTGGCTCTTCCATCCTCCCCCCCCCCCCGCAGATGGGGAGGACGTATATCGGCTCGGCGTGAAAACCGAGCCGATATACGTTCGTGGGAATGCAGCCTGAGTCCCGCATTATTCTTTGTAGGAGCCGTCTCTGCAGCCCTAGCTCCACCCATTTTTCCAGCCATTCTGGGACTTGTGGTACTTTTTATCGCCTCCATTCCCACTACTGGAACAAGTAGGAATGGAGTTTTGGGCCGCATTAACCCTCTCTTCCCCTGTCCCCTGCACCAGAGCCCGGGACTAGGGGTATACCAGGGCTAGCACCCTGATCTGACTTTGCAGCCGGACCGGAGTGCTTGGTGACGTACACAAACCTCTCTTTCACGGTGGTTTTCATCATCTTTTTTTTCTGTTTCTTTTTGTCCGCAGATGTTCCTTCAGGCAGGTCGTCACCAAAGTACATATTCTGCATCCTTTCTGGGGACTCCTGTAGCATAATTTGTTGCATTATCAGGGCCCCCTCACTGCTGCTGCTGTCGCTGTCGTCATCTCCATCCTCAGCACTGGACTCCTCCGATGTGGGGGGCAGGCTAACCTGCTCGGCAGGAATGCTGCTCCCTGCAGTTCCCCTCTACTGTAAGGATGGCTGCTCCCCTGAACATACCGCCATCCCGTCCTGCGCATCCTCTGACTCATCTGAGCTGCTGTCACTTTTCACGTGTGCCATTCCAGAAAAGCGCTCATCACTCAGCTTTTCTCTGAACGGGCCGCTGGCTTGGAGTATCCTGTATCTCTCCTCTTTGTAGTAATCAACAGCCTCCTTGCAGGATTTAACTTTCTCTGTTGCAGTAATTTTCTTCTTTCCCCGAGGGGCTTTATCCAAATCGCTGAGGGCCGTCTGCAGTTCCCTGTGATATTTCTGAAGCTGCTTTCCGACCTCCTTATAGTCTTTTAAGCTATCTGAGACGCCATGTTAGTCACAGGTTCACCCCTCTTATGCTCTCCCCAGCTGGCATTTGTAGGTGCATTTGCAGCACTGACCTTGCCCTTGGTTTGGCTTCGGGCCTTCCTGTGCTTCACGTCCTCCCAGGGAGTCTGGGTGACGCTGCTCAGACCCCGACTAGATCCTCTCCCCTCCTGGGGTTCATTCCTTGCCCCTCCCGACCGGAGCCGGGGTGGGGTGGGGGGGGGGGGTGGGGGGTGAGGGGGGGAAAGCATGGGACTCCATAGCAAACGAACCCAGGAACTGTGCACTATTCCTGGGATCCAGCAAGAGCTTCACCTGCCTCTTGTGACCACACCCTGGAACCAGCAGAGCTCAGCACACACACAGCCTTCTCCAGAGATGCACTCACTATTCTGTAGGCTTAAAGGGGTTGTCCCGCGCCGAAACGGGGTTTTTTTTTTTCAACCCCCCCCGTTCGGCGCGAGACAACCCCGATGCAGGGACGTAAAGAAAGCTTACCGGAGCGCTTACCTTAATCCCCGCGCTCCGGTGACTTCAATACTTACCGCTGAAGATGGCCGCCGGGATCCTCTGTCTCCGTGGACCGCAGCTCTTCTGTGCGGTCCATTGCCGATTCCAGCCTCCTGATTGGCTGGAATTGGCACGTGACGGGGCGGAGCTACACGGAGCCTGCATTCTGCACGAGCGGCTCCATTGAAGAGAGCAGAAGACCAGGACTGCGCAAGCGCGGCTAATTTGGCCATCGGAGGGCGAAAATTAGTCGGCACCATGGAGACGAGGACGCCAGCAACGGAGCAGGTAAGTAAAAAACTTTTTATAACTTCTGTATGGCTCATAATTAATGCACAATGTATATTACAAAGTGCATTATTATGGCCATACAGAAGTGTATAGACCCACTTGCTGCCGCGGGACAACCCCTTTAATAGCTGAAATAACCGTCTATCCCGCATGCACTATAAGTTAGGCTTTAGACAGGTGTTTTTGCATGTGCAATACACAGAAGATAGATGTCATTGATTTCGATGGGTTCGAATGCATTTCTGTATTTTGTGTCCGCAGCATGCTCTGTTTTTGTGCGCAGGAGAGGCGCAAAACGCTGCGCATGAAAAATAACACATCTGGACTCATTAGCCATTTAATTTAGGGCGTGTTTGTCTGCCACACGCAAAGGAATGGGGCAAAAAGTACAGTACAATATGCTGACATGCGTGCAAAAGAAGCTTGTTCATAGCGCAAATACATTGCACCGAAGTGTGCGCAAATATATATACACTCATGTGACGCCGGCGTGAGGAAAGTCTAGCATTGTAATGGTGGGGTCATTTGCACAAATGATTGGCCAACATGGTCCGTCTGGCTAGCTATAGGTTGTATACATTATCCAGAACATACATGATGGTTGGATGTACCTGTGGGCCGCCTCCGTATACGCAGGAGCTCCTGTATTTTAGGGACTCTCCTCTATGTACTGGCACGGACTTCAGGTCCGTATGATCCTGTTCCTCGTAGTCGCCAGGTGTGGAATAGGAAATATGAGCGTCTTGAGCAGATCCTAATGTCAATACACGGAACATTTGCAATGTATCAGCACACCTAATAACCTTTCATGGCACATCTAATAGAGCATAAACCGCGCAGGTTTATAGCTCGTGGAGTGTGGATGTTCCACATATTCTTCTGAAAGGAGAAAAATTTAAAATACATACAGAAATAAAGAAAACATCTGCAGAAATACCCCAAAATAGCTGCCAGGGCACAATTCTTGTCTGCAGTCCAGTGGTGGAGTACAGAAGACGAATCAGCGGGAGCCATCTAATTTTGGGAGTCAAATTAATATTAAAGAATGAAGAACTAAAGAAGAAGTGCTATTTACTCTATATTAGGATGAGCAGAGTTTCATTACTTCTGCAATCCTAGGAATGTACTGAAGTGAAATGCACTTTAATATTAAAGGGGTCCTCTGCTTTGGACGATCCCTACTTGTCAGAATGGTCCCTTGACAATTAGCTGGCACAAGATGCCCCCTTGCTGTAACCAATAACAATCAGCTGGCAAGAAGTGTTCAATTTCCCTGCAACGCCCCCACAGAGCAAAGGAAGAAATACACAGTCTTCATTCAAATCAGTGGGTTGTTTAGCTCCATAAGCACCAGGGTGTTTCAGTCCGAAAGGACCTGACACTTTTTTAGGTATTTTACCCATGTGGTGGTTTTACTGCCCTATTTTTTTTCTTCAGCTGACAAAATTATTATTGCAGCATTTTTCCCTGTGACACATAGGGCTTTTTTTTTTTTAAATATATTTTTTCACAGATTTTCCCCCCCCTTTTTATTAGGGGTAAAAAGCAGGAATTTCTTTACATTTCTAGTTGTACATTTTTAAAATTAGTATATTTACGCATAAATAAAGTACAGAAACATTTTGATATATAAGTTGTATAGTCTCGGATTACAGGCATATATGGTGATGGCCTTGCTTGGTGTCGTTGGTGTGGTGTTTATATATATATATATATATATATATATATATATATATATATATGTATATATATATATATATATATATATATATATATATATATATATATATATTTTTTTTTTTTTTTTTTTAATCTTATTCTGTAATTTTTTTTACAATTATTTTTTTAACATTTAGATCCTCCATGACGTTATATGAGACCTCTGGGGGAGATTTACATTGTCTTTTTTTCTCTTAACTTCACACTTCTCCACCAGATGGGGCATTCATAGAAGCCTTGGTTACAGGGGAAAACATTCCCCTGTAGTAACAGGAGTCAATAACGGAGCTGATCTGGGCAAAATGGATCTGTTATGCCTAGTGTAGAATCTTGAGGACAGTAGCATGACACAAAAACTCTCTCTTTGGTGTTATGTGATTTCTTGGAGATGGGAAGATGGGACAATGCCTCTACAGCGCTACCTGTTAGAATGCAGCATTCTTGCTAGTCAATGTCTAACCTTTTAGAGTCAGTGTTCCATATTCCATTTAATGTACATGGTTATCTTTCCCGTCTGGTGAAGACTTTGACTTTCACTTATATTCCCAGTCATTGTTACAAGGCCTATTAAAAAGTTAGACATTGACTTGCAAGAATACTGCATTCTAACAGGTGGCACTGTAGAGACATTGTTCCATCTTCCTATTAATCCTTCTAATAGGTGTCACTGTACAAGCATTTTTCTATCTTCCCATTTTCCTTCTAATAGGTGGCGCTGTAGAGACATTGCTCCATCTTCCTATTAATCCTTCCAGTTGGTGGCGCTGTAGATTCATTGCTCCATCTTCCTATTACTCCTTCTAGTAGGTGGCGCTGTAGAGATATTGCTCCCTCTTCCTATTAATCCTTCTAGTAGGTGGCGCTGTAGAGACATTGCTCTCTTCCTATTAATCCTTCCAATAGGTGGCTCTGTAGAGACATTGCTCCATCTTCCTATATGCCTATTAATAGATAGTAAAGATATTGCTCCATCTTCCAATTAATCCTTTTAATAGGTGACATTGTAGAAGCATTTTTCCATCTTCCCATTTGCCTTTCAATAGGTGGCGCTGTAGAGACATTGTTCCATCTTCCCATTAATCCTTGTAATAGGTGGCGCTGTAGAGACATTGCTCCATCTTCTCCCTAATCTTTCTAATAGGGGGCGCTGTAGAGACATTGTTATAATTTCCCATTAATCCTTCTAATAGGTGGCGCTGTAGAGGAATTGTTCCATCTTCTCATTAATCCTTGTAATAGGTGGCACTGTAGAGGAATTGTTCCATCTTCCCATTAATCCTTGTAATAGGTGGCACTGTAGAGGAATTGTTTCATCTTCCTATTAATCCTTGTAATATGTGGCGCTGTAGAGTAATTGTTCTATCTTTGCCTTAATTCTTATGATAGTTGGCAATGTAGAGACATTATTCCATCTTCCCATTAATCCTTCCAATAGGTGTCTCTGTAGAGTCATTGTTTTATCTTCTTATTCTCATAAATTTCCCAGAGAAGCATCAATGCCTTATAAGCCTCTTTCCAGATGGCTCCTGCGTCCCTCTTTTAAATGGCCAGCGCACACTCCCTAATCCAGTCCCCCTCCACCACTCACTCCTGGCTATATTAGGCATCCTCCCCCTACGAAGGACTCCTAATCAGTTGGTTCCCAACCCCCTTGTGACAAAGCCCCTGTTTGTCTTTATTCCAGTTCTGACTTTTGCGTGTTTCTCTGGCCATCCTGACTTCTGTGCTCCTGGACCTCAGCTACATTTATTGCCTGTGGTCTGCCCTGACCATTGCCTGGATACCATTATTAAAGTTGTGCTTTCTCTTGATTATTGCTTGTTATGTGGATAGCACTCTGTTCACACTACCAGGTATTACATCTCAGCCTTGTGCAGCATCAGCAGCCACACAACTCAGATCTTTTCAAGTAATGTCTTGGGGATCCCGCAACAAAGACCAAATCCTGCTTGGAGAGATCAAGGGTGAAGATTGAGATTCGACAAATGTTGCCTCCTTAGATAGCCCAAAGTCTGATTGGTGTGTGACTAGGTAGCTGTACATCTGCCTTTCTGATACTATGTATAGGGCGTCTTTAATAATGTAATGCACAGGGGGTTATCTCTTACCGTAGTGTGGCGAATACACTGAGAATGGCGTAATCAAGGAAAAACATCCGGCGAAAGGGCGTGCTCTGGACAGAACGAACTCATCACTGAAAGGCACTAGTGCTGCACAGTTAGGAGCCACCTACTAGAAGACTGGTACTCCAGCTAATGTGTCTGAAGCTCAACTTGACGTTTCTTAGCACGGATGGCCGATAACAGCAGATGACCAGTTCCAGCGCCAGAAAGGCAAGACTCCAGGGGACACAAGCGTGCAAAAATTGCATTACTGAGCAGCGGAAAAACATCTTCTGGTCAGATGGATCCCGATTTCTGTTGCCCCGTGCTGATGGGAGTCAGAATTTGGCACAAGCAGCATGAATCGCTGACCCCTTCCTGTCAGCTGGTCAGAACATGTCAGCACCTCCATGTAATCTGCAGTAACTACAAAAAGCTTCCTGTCCGCAGGGTCCGATATTCCTGCAGAACGGTTTCATCTCGTAATGGAATCAATGCCACAACAAATTCCTGTGGTTTGGTTGGCCAGAAGAGGTCCAACGTGCTGCTAGGTGGGGGCTCTAAATAAGTGGTTGGTCGGTGTATGTAATGTATAAGAAACATTCGCAATAGCTTGAAAATCTAATATACGTCAGTTTTTCCTATGCATTCACTTTGATAAATCTGCCCCTGGGGATTCTGTGCGGAACATCCCTATAGATAATCAATGGTTTGGCCCAAGGAGTGCTGGATTATGGGATCTTTACATCATCTCTGTGCAAATCCGTGCACAACTTTATCAGAGTAGTTTCCGTTCTTAAAAGCAAAGAGCAAGACATCTTTTTTGCTTCTTGGAGAAGGAAACGGTTCCTAGCAGGAAGCTCCATGCATATGTGGAAAAAGAGGCTCACGCCATCGTGTATTCAGTTTTGCCTAATTTTTCAAGTCATTTTCTTCTTCTTTATGTCAATAAATCGTGCTGGCCTGAACTTGTATAAACTTGATATGTGTAATAAACCTGCAGACAGCAGGAGAGAGTGAAAGTAAGCTATTTCATGTGTCTGCAGAACATACCGCCTTGTTTACCATTGACAGATCATGTAAATCTGTCAGAAATGGGTGGACTTTTCCCCATGAATTGGCAGACCCTCTCAATCCAATAATTCCAGTGATTTACCTCTCATGTGTCTGGAATCGCGTTGACATGTGAGGAGGCTGTGATTTGCTCTTCCCTCTGGGATACTTAAAGAATACTATATTTGAAGCACTCCTCCAGTAATTCATCCGCTTTTCTTTACATATCCGGAACTGTGAGCAAAGTTACATAGATGACGTTTTTTAGGATGCTTTGGGGTCTTCATCAGTTTTCCTGCCAGAAGTCACCTTCCATGTTCACCGCTCCTTCTTTACACGTATTATTGCTCAGTCCCTGTCACATTTGTGTGGTCACACTTTACATTATCCATATGAATCCACCAAGAAAAAAAAAAGTTTGTCCTGAACTTTTTCTGGCTTTCTGACAACATTAACTTATGTTAGGAAAGTCTGAGGCTGCACAGGATCATAAATTACTGACTGAAGTTACAATTGAGAGCTGGTTTGGAAAATATTTGGGAGGTTTTCTCTGCTTGTTTTTACTTTTTATGATGCAATCAACCTGCACTTAATGGTATTAACACCGGTATTTACTGCTTCGTGGTACCAGGAGCAAAGCAATGTCCAAAATTAGGGATTGGTCTAGAATTACGCATTATGTCACTCGAGCACTTTACAGAGCAGTGTGGAAGGAGCCTGCAGTTCTTTTACTTATACAATAATATGAAAGCTTTGGCTGGAGAATGCAATGTCTTCACTCTGACTTATGGTTTCCCATTTCTAATCCCATAACTTGATTACATGGGAAAGGAGATATACCTAAAACATAACAATCCAGGACTACATACAAACTTTTTGAGATGCATCAGAGCCAACGTCCATAGAAGTCATGTGAACGTGATGCAATTTCATAAGACTTCACTTGAACACATCTCCAGCATGTAGGACACATAATGTGTTATATTACAATTTATAATCACATAATGGTAGAGTTGGAAGGGACCTCCAGAGTCATCGGGGCCAACACCCTGCTCAGTGCAGGATTCACTAAATTATCCCAGACAGATGTCTGTCCAGCCTTTGTTTGACGACTTCCATTGAAGGAGAACTTGCCACCTCCAGAGGTAACCTGTTCCACCCATTGATCACCCTCACTGTCTAATATCTAATCTGTGTCTGCTCCCTTTCAGTTTCATCCCATTGCTTCTAGTTTTTCCTTGTGCAGATGAGAATAGGGCTGATCCCTCTGCAGTGTGACAGCCCTTCAGATATTTTTAGACAGCTATTAAGGGCTAATGCCCACAGACGGATTATCACTGCGGAATTCGCGGTCAGACACCCGCCGCGAATTCCGTAGCTATGTGCATAGACATGCTGTGGTAAACATTTCTCCCATGCCCATGAGCAGAAATCAATTGTGATTTTCCGCTCGCAGGGGAGAATCGCAGCATGTTCTATTCTATGGGGAAAATCGCACAGCCTGCTTCCATTGCAGTCAATGGAAGCTGTCTGTCCTGCGATACCGCAAGAATATGCGTCACGGCCCAGCGCTGGCGCACCATGCGCTGCACTGTGTGTGCGTGCCGGGCGAGACACTGGTGGCAGATCTGGAGAGGTGAGTATAGGGTCTCTGGGGGGCTCTGGGTCTGATTAGACTGCAATATTTCGCAGGTGGAGTCCGAGCACGCCGTGGGCATGAGGCCTAAGTCCCCTCTCAGCCTTCTTTTTAGCAAGCTAAACCTTCCCAGATCCTTAACCATTCCTAATAGGACATGATTTGCAGACCGCTCACCATCTTGGTAGCTCTTCTCTGAACTTGCTCCAGTTTGTCTTTCATTTTTTAAAGTTGGGGTGCCCAGAACTAAATACAGTATTTCAGATGAGGTCTGACTAAGCAAGAGTAGAGAGGAATAATGACCTCAAATGATCTAGACTCTATGCTTCTCCTAATACATCCCAGAATTGTGTTTGCCTTTTTGGCTGCTGCATCACATTGTTGACTCATGTTCAGTCTATGATCTAATAGCATACCCAAGTCTTTTTCACATGTGCTGCTGCTTATCCCAATTACTTCCATTCTGTGTGTGTTTTTTTAATTTGTCTTGCCTAGATTTAGGACTTTGGACCTTTTTGAATCCTCTCTCTCTCTCTTCTCTAGTGTTAGATATTTTTTTATTAAGGCCGTTTAAATTAACTAAAGGTTTTTTTCTAGATTTAGAAAAATTCTCCAATTGCTGGGAACTACACAAAATAAGCCATACTCACAGTTCAAATGTCCCATGGGTCTAGCGCAGCCACTCTGGATCCTGCTGTTCTGGTCCAGGAATTAGCAGCAGTGATGTGCTGTTCATTGTACATGTAACCACTGAACTAATCAATGGCCTCAGTGGTCATGTCTGCATAAACTGTCTGTGACTGCTGAGGTCAATGATTGGCACGTAACCACTACAGCAACTTTTATATGGGAGGCACGGCTTGGGTCAGGAATGGAACAAAGCAGAGACCAGGACATAGGAACAGACAAAGGAACATTAATAGAGATGAGCGAGCATACTCGGAAAAGCACTACTCGCTCGAGTAATTTGCTTTATCCGAGTATTGCTGTGCTCGTCCCTGAAGATTCGGGTGCCGCTGCGGCTGACAGGTGAGTCGCAGCGGGGAGCAGTGGAGAGCGGTCGGGAGAGAGGGAGAGAAAGATCTCACCTCCGTTCCTCCCCGCTCTCCCCTGCAGCTCCCCGCTCCGTGCCGGCACCCGAATCTTCAGGGACGAGCACAGCGATACTCGGATAAAGCAAATTACTCGAGCGAGTAGTGCTTTTCCGAGTACGCTCGCTCATCTCTAAACATTAAACCTTGGGGTTGCCTGTGGTGCGGAGCCTGGATCCATAGCTTATGGATACTGTAACAACCCCTGCCTCAGGTACTCTTTTGTGGATCCTTGGAACCACGATCAGATAGGCGTATACAGCAGCAGAAATAGTCAGACAAGGCTTGATGAAGATGTAGCAGAGCCAGGCAGGTAGCTGGGCTGATAGCAAATGATGTAGCTGGGCTAGGCAAGTAACAGGATGATGTAGCTAAGTCAGGCAGGTAGTAGATGTAGCTTAGCTGGGTAGATAGATGATATAGCTAAGCCAGGCAGGTAGTAGATGATGTAGCTGAGCTGAGCAGGTAACAGGATGATGTAGCTGGTAACAAGATGGATAGGTAACAGGAGGGACAAGGCTGGGTAACACCTGGCAACCTACTGGACCAAAAGTAGGATCAGCTGCATTGATACTCGGGTAAGACATGACAGAAGTCCCAGAGTCTAAATTGGATAGCTAACGAGTTCATTAGGAACTCGTGGCAACAAAGACCAGAGAGCATTAACTATTGGATTGCCAGAGTGGACCATAATGCATCATCAAGAAATGCTTGTAGGATTATTAAATGTCCTGGCTGATACCCCAGAAGCATGCAAGGAAGTCCCAGAGAAATAAAGTAACCACTACAGAGACACAGCTGAGGACCCGGAGGAGAAGGTAGAAGTGTTTTTTTTTAACTGCTTCTGCCTTCTCTTTGCAGGATACATAGCGCTCAATGAGTGACTGCCAGGTTCTCCTCTGCCACAGCAGTGCTGCAGGGTCTTAGCAAACCCAGATCAGCTTTGTTATGGACTATTGTCACACTAGGGAGATGTTTTCCCCTGTAACTGGGGCTCCTATGGATGCCCTCGCTACAGTTGAATAGTGTAAAATTGAAAATTAAAGACAATGTGAATGACCCCCAGAGGTCTTATATGATGTCATGAGGGACATAGATGTTTAAAAAAAATGGTTACGAAAATATTTTTTCTAAAAAATCTATATATATAAAATTGAATGTATGTGTGTCTGTCTGTGTGTCTGTCTGTTTGTCCTTTAGGCGCTACTACACCATTCATCCGATCGCCATGAAACTTTGGGAAGTTGTTGAGTACACTCCTGGGAAGATTACTGGCATAGTACATCTATCCTATGATAAATGGCACGCGTGCGAGCGTCGTCGACAGTTACGCCCCCCCCCACGTAGATCATTCGATTTCCATCATTGCCACTAATTCTCTCACTTCCCGATGTCATAGAAACATGAAATTTGGCACGAGCATCGATTATGCCATAAATAGGAAAAGTTAATGGGTCCCAACTTAATTATTCAATTCTAAGCGCAAAAGAATTAGCGTCCAAATTTTATGTACGGAATCTAATTCTCTCATTTCCCAATGTCATAGAAACTTGAAATTTGGAACGAGCATTGATTATGTTATAAATAGGAAAAGTTAAAGGGTCCCAACTCGATTATTCAATTCTAAGCGCCAAAGAATTAGCGTCCAAATTTTACATACGTAATCTAATTCTCTCACTTCCTGATGTCATCTATATATATAAAAATAAATGTCTGTCTGTCCGTTATGCATTACTACACCATTCATTCAATAGCCATGAAACTTTGGGAAGTTGTTAAGTACACTCCTCCAAAGATTACTGGCATAGTACATCTAACCTACGATAGGTGGCGCGCGTGCGAGCATCGTCGACAGTTATGGCCCCAGACAAAGATCGTTTGATTTCCATCTCAAGCACGAAAGCAAAAGGCATTACGAGCAAGCGTGTTCAACTACAAAATGATGCATCCGCCGAACGTTTCGCAAGACAATTGCTGGATATTGAGAATGCTGAGGTAAAATAAAAGCTGAGGCGTGATTGGTTGCTATTTCTTTTACTGCTGAGGTAACATGAAAGCTGTGCTGTGATTGGTTACTATATATTATACCACTGAGGTAACATGAAAGCTGCACTGTGATTGGTTGTTATCTAGATATATAAAAACGAATGTATGTATGTCTTCGCAGCAACGCGCGACGGGTAAGCTAGTACTGAATAAAATCAAAATATATATGTATATATAAAAAAGAAAATGACCCACCGCTGACAACCTAAACTGTTGCTATGCGTGCCCTGTAATCCGAGCTAATACAAATTATATATCAAAACGTTCAAAACAAAATGAGGAACCCATTTCTGTATTTTATTTCAGCGTAAATATACTTATTTTTATAATAAACTATACTTATTTCAAAAATGTTGTTTTTTTACTTTTTACCCTTTTTTAGTAAAACTAAAAAACATGGGAAAAAGTCAGTGAAAAAAAGATTAAAAAATAACCCTATATGTAATGGAAAACATTTTTTTTTCAGAAAGAATTCTGGTAGCTGAAGGAAAAAATAAATAAATAGGGCAGTGAACACCCTGGTCCTTAAGGAGTTAATATTTTAGCCTAAGTATGCTCGAAAAGCCAAAAGAGGTCTTAACCAACAGAGATGTCACCATGCAGCCCTAGTCTAATACTGATAGATGGTGATGATAGGGTGTCTGGATAGGGGCTGCTCAATTGAGAGAAATGCTTTGAGCATAAGTAACGCACCCGACCTCCATGTTTGTTTATGGGGAAAAATGTCACTTAGTGTCCTTTGTAATTGCCTACAATATTTTTTCTCATACTGAAAGTGAGAAAAGTCACACGATTTAAATCGCAATGGACATTAGGAGTCTTACCTCCTAAAACGACATGCCCAGCCTCTACATTTAACACTAATGTACATCAAGAACTCATGAAGTGCATCAATAAGTAGTCCTCTGGAGTTCGCTGCCATTGGTGGGATAGAGATAACATATTATCATACGGCCTGACTATGACCATATATGTATCTCTGTATGTATAAACATGATCATTGTTCCAGTACTGCACTTAGATAATTATACAATTAAGTCACCGCGTCTAATGCTAAACAAAGCGTGACATTAACAGCGTAATTTCTGTTCTACATTCTTGTATTACCACCGAAGCGCTGGCCGCCTTCCACTGCCTTGGCACTATCACACTGAACTATTTTAGATTTCGGAATAAAAGTGAAATTCTAGCCGCGTCTCATTTGACCACCCTTATTGATTTGTACATTATTTCACGCACACCCTAGGTGATCATCATTCATGATAATTAACCGTCCCTCTGCCGAAGAGCTCCAAACAAACTCATGGGTTTCAATGTAAACATCTTGGATATTGCAGCTCGTAGAAGGACACACTTCCAGCAAATAAGGAGATGGGCAATTATGCAGACCAGGTGTGTTGATGAACCGAAGTGCAAACATTGAGGAACGTGTGCCCCATCCAGACTGCATTCCACAACACGCATTCTGTTACTGCATTCAACTAAAATGGATTCATGTTCCTCTGCCAAGTCTGCTAATGGCCTCAGCTTGAGTGGTCCCGTCTACAACAGGCGGCGAAGAGAATTTTTCCTTTAACCACACTGCGCTATAGTGTAACTATGTGTTCAGTCAGTGGATAATCCCTGGATGTCCAATACTTTGCTTGCTATTTTCTGTAAAATGGGAGTAATGCTATTTATTATAATAGGAACATCATATGGGTAGTGGTATATCTTGTCTCCACCAGAACTATGGATGGAGACCTGAGATTGTCCTGGTGGAGTTATAGGGAACTTCCACAGCTGCTGATTGGCTACCTGACATTCCTCACCAGATGCAAGCTAACAACAGTACCCAGCGCTGTGGCATGTCGCCCTTCTGCCATGTACGCTCCCCGCTGGGTTCTTTTTTTAGCTGCTAGCATGTTTCAAGCAGCACTGTCAGTGTGGTTGCATCAGGCTCGGGCTGCCATATCTGCTCCTGGCCCTGCTGTCAGTCTGTCCCCACGGCCCTGCCATCTTAGTTCCGGACCCCGCTGTTACATTTGCTACTGCTCTCCTCTCCCACCTCCTGTCACTCTCGCCACCGGTCTCCCTTCTCCCCTCCTGGCTCCGGCGCTGTCAGTCACCCCTACGGCCTCCCATATCCACTGTAATGCCTGCTGGTGTACTCCTCCACTGCTGAAGGTGGCTGTGCTGTCACCTGGCTGGATGGATGGAGGCGCCGTCCCATGCATGTAGGTAAGCGTAGGCTCAAGGCCGGCCGGTTCTGTCCCCCACTGTCACTCTAGCAGCCGGACTCCGATCAGCACTGCAATCTGCCACGCCGTCCCCATCACCGCCACCACCCTAGAAGCCGGCCCCGCTCTCTCTTTCCCCGTTCCTTGACGGCTGTCAGACGCTTTCTTCAGCCTCCGTCCAGGTAGCCAATCTCTAGCTGTGGGCATTCACTATAACTCCACCCCAACAAACCCATGTCTCCACCCATTGTTCCAGTGAAGACAAGATGCACCAGTACCCATTGTATGCTTCTGTCTCTATTTCTATAAATAATATAAGCACAGATAATACTACATCCCTGTTTCTTCCTGTAAAGATGTAGGTACAAAAAGTACTTCCACTCTGTTTCTTCCTGAAAATAGTACTGCCTCCCTGTCTCTCTCTCTAAATGATGTAGGTGCAGATATTCCTGCCTCTGTGTCTCTTCCTTGTAAGTGATGTAGGGACAGATAGTACTGTTTCCATGTCTCTCAGTATAAATTATGTAGATACAGATAGTCCTGCCTCTGTGTCTGTTCCTGTAAATGATGTAGGTACAGATAATACTATATGCACCTACATCGTTTAGGCCTCCTGTCCACGGGCAATATTCCATTGCATTATCTGCGGCGATAATCTGCATGCGGGTAACAGAATAAACGATTTCCATAGGATAACTATTGAAAGTGCAGCCTCGTGTACGATTTTCCGCGATGAATATATCATTAATGCCGCAATTTTTATATGTGAGTGGACAATTGCGGCACTAATGATATGTTCATCGCGGAAAATCGTTGTGACTTTAGCATTACCCCACTGCGAAAATGTGCTGCAGGAAAACACTACGCCCGTGGACAGCCGACCTAATGGAAAGACGGGGAGGCAGTACTATCTGTACCTACATCACTTACACAGAGAGACAGAGCAACAGTATTATCTGTACCTACATCATTAAGGCCTCTCTCACACAGGGCGTTTTCAGCCCTGTGCTAAACGCTGTACAACGCTCCCATTCATTTCAATGGGGCTGCTCACACAAGGCTGAAAACGCTGCTTTGAAAAACGCTGCATTTTGAAAGCGCTGCATGTTCTATCTTTGGGCATTTTCAGCTGAGTCTCCCATTGAAATGAATGGGCAGTGTTTTCAGTTGTGCTGAAAACACAGCGGTTTGCAAACGCCCTGTGTGAGGGAGGCCTTACAGGAAGAGGCAGGGAGGCAGTACTCTATGTACCTACATCATTTAAAAGAGAAACAGGGTGGTAATACTATCTGTACCTACATCATTTACAGGGAGGCAGTACTACCACCCTGTTTCTCTTGTAAATGATGTAGGTACAGATAGTACTGTCTCACTGTCTCTCCCTGTAAATCATGTAGGTACAGATAGTGCTGCCTCACTGTTTCTGTTGTAAATTATATAGGTACATATAGTACTGCCTCACTGTCTCTTCCCATAAATGAAGTAGATACAGATAGTACTGTCTCCCTGTTTCTCCCTGTAAATGATGTAGATACAGATAGTACTACCTCACTGTCTCTTCCCATAAATTAAGTAGGTAGAGATAGTACTGCCTCACCGTCTCTCTGCGTAAATAAAGTAGGTAGAGATAAGGCCCATTTACACTGGACGAGTGTTGGGCAAACGATGCCCGACACCCGTCCCTGTGTCTTCGCGCTCCCTTGCTCCTGCACGGGAGCTAGCACAGCTGGCTCGCACATGGAGCGGCCAGCAGGGGGGTGGGGCAGTGCAGGAGATTTCTCTCCTCTCGCTTCCCCGCCCCCCTCCATTGAGATAACACAGCGGCCATTCGCTACTGAACTTCCGCAGTTTAAACTGCATGATGAGCTTCATCGCTCATCTTTCATGCTGCATAAAAGACCAGCGATGAAGCTCATCGCTCATTGCGCAGTTTAAACAGCCGCCGTTCAATAGCGAACGGCCACTGTATAGCTCAATGGAGAGGGGCGGGGCAGTGAGAGGAGAGCAATCTCCTGCACTGCCCCGCCCCCCTGCTGGCCGCTCCCTGTGGGAGCCAGCAGTGCTAGCTCCCGTGCAGGAGCATGGGAGCGTGAAGACACATGGACGAGTGTCGGGCATCATTTGCCTGAAACTCGTCCTGTGTAAATAAGCCTATAGCACTGTCTCTCTGTGCAAATGAAGTAGGTACAGATAGTACTGCCTCCCCGTCTCTCCCTGTAAATTATCTAAGTACAGATAGTAGTGCTGCCCCATCTTTCTGTAAATGATGTAAGTACAGATAGCATTATTGCCCTGTCTCTCCTTGTAAATGATAGAAATACATATTGTACTGCCATTACATAGTAACATAGTAACATAGTATGTAAGGCTGAATGAAGACATTGTCCATCTAGTCCAGCCTGTCTATCCTACTTTGTTGATCCAGAGGAAGGCAAAAAACCCCAAGGCCAGAAACCAATTAGCCCTTTTGGGGAAAAAATTCCTTCCCGACTCCCTAATGACAATCAGACTGTTCCCTGGATCAACCCCTAATAGTTCCTACCTGCCTATATACCCGGATTGACACTTCACCTAATATTTATATCCTGTAATATCCTTCTTCTCCAGAAAGACATCAAGTCCCCTTTTAAACGCCTCTGTGGATTTTGCCATCACCACTTCCTCCGGTAGAGAGTTCCATAGTCTCACTGCTCTTACAGTAAAGAATCCCCTTCTATGTTGGTGATGAAACCTACTTTCCTCTAATCGTAGCGGATGTCCTCTTGTTACTGTCGTGGTCCTGGGTGTAAACAGATCGCGGGAGAGATCCATGTGTTGTCCCCTCATGTACAGATAGTCCCCGACTTGCGAACATTCGACTTGCGAATTTCGCTAGTTGCGAACAATCTGTTCTGCACAGTATGATGTAATGCTATGGCATTACATCATGCTGTGCAGGGACCGGAGAGGCTTCTATCAAGCCTGATAGAAGCCTGTCCGGTCACATCGCGGTTGCTAGGCAGCCGGGGGCCTTCTGAAAGGCCCCAGGGCTGTCTATGCAGAGCGCCTAGCAAGCCGTGCGCTTGATGGGCACTCTGCATAGACAGCTCTGGGGCCTTTCAGGAGGTCCCCGGCTGCCTAGCAACCACACAGCGTCCCGCGATCTCATCGTGGGACGCTGTACGGGCCCCCTGAACGTCGGGTGCAGGCTGTTCTTACAGCGGGCACCCGGCGGCAGCAGTTCCGACGAGCCGCGCCGCTCGGTGGAACTGTTAACACTCTAAATACCGCTGTCAGAGCGGTATTTAAAGTGTTAACAGTTCCGACAAGCGGCGCGGCTCGTCGGAACTGCTGCCGCCGGGTGCCCGCTGTAAGAACAGCCTGCACCCGACGTTGTATGGAGCGGGATCCACCCGCGATCCCGCTCCATACTACTACTTGTTCGACTTGCGAACAAAACGGACTTGCGAACGGGCTCCCGGAACGGAACCTGTTCGCAAGTCGGGGAGTAACTGTACTTATACATAGTTATTTGGTCCCCTCTTAACCTTCTTTTTTCTAGAGTAAATAGACCCAATTTGGATAGCCTCTCTGGGTATTCCAGTCCCGTCATTCCATGTATTAGTTTAGTTGCCCTTCTTTGAACCCCCTCCAATACCGCAACATCCCTCCTGAGCACCGGTGTCCAGAATTGTACGCAGTATTCCATGTGAGGCCTGACAAGTGCCTTATATAATGGAAGGATGATGTTCTCGTCCTTCGCCCCTATACCTCTTTTAATGCACCCCAAGACTTTATTTGCCTTTGCAGCAGCTGACTGGCATTGGTTACTCCAGTTTAGTCTATTATCCACTAATACCCCCAGATCCTTTTCCATATCACTTTTCCCTAGTGGTACCCCAATAAGTGAATATTGGTGACATCCGTTTCTCCTGCCCATGTGCATAGTCTTACATTTTTCAACATTGAACTTCATTTGCCATTTTTCTGCCCAAGCCCCCAGCTTGTCCAGGTCCGTTTGCAGCCGCACATTGTCCTCCGTTGTATTAATTATATTGTATTATTTTGTGTCATCTGCAAATATTGATATTTTGCTGTGTAGCCCCTCTACCAGGTCATTGATAAATATGTTGAACAGAGTGGGGCCCAAAACTGAACCCTGTGGCACCCCACTAGCGACTATGGTCCAATCAGAGTACGCACCATTTATTACCACCCTCTGCTTTCTATCATTGAGCCAATTTTTTACCCACTTACACACGTTTTCGCCCAGTCCGAGCTGCCTCATTTTGTATATTAGCCTATTATGTGGCACGGTGTCAAAGGCTTTAGAGAAGTCCAGATATACAAGATCAATAGATTCTCCCTGGTCCAGCTTAGAGCTTACTTGATCGTAGAAACTGATCAGATTTGTCTGACATGAGTGACCCTTCATGAATCCATGCTGGTGAGGAGTTATTCCCTTGTTTTCCTTGAGGTACTCATCGATGGCGTCTCTCAGAATTCCCTCGAAAATTTTTCCCGTTACTGAAGTGAGACTTACTGGCCTGTAGTTTCCAGGCTCACTTTTGCTCCCTTTTTTGTAAATTGGAACCACGTTGGCAATGCGCCAATCCAATGGTACTACACCGGTCTTGATAGTGTCTAGAAATATTAGGTATAGCGGCCTAGCTATCTCGTCACTTAGTTCCCTTAGTATCCTTGGGTGTAATCCATCTGGGCCCGGCGATTTATCAATTTTAGTTTTCTTTAGACGCTTCCGCACCTCCTCCTGTGTTAGGTATGAGATGTTTTGTGAGGGGTTCATTTTATTCCCCTGTATCTCGTGTGGCATTTCCTTTTCTTTTGTGAATACACTTGAGAAGAAACTGTTTAGTAGATTTGCTTTCCCTTTGTCATCATCAATGATTTCTCCTGCATTGTTTTTTAACGGGCCATCGCTCTGCCTGCAAATCCTTTTGCTGTTAATGTAGTTGAAAAATAGCTTCGGGTTGTTTTTGCTCTCTTTGGCGATCCGTCATTCTGCTTCCTCCTTGGCAGTTTTGATCGTATCTTTGCATATTTTGTTTTTTTCCCTGTACGATTTTAGCGCTTCTTCGCTGCCTTGTTGCTTTAGTAGTTTGAACGCTTTCTTTTTTTCGTTTATTGCCCCTCTTACCGTCTTGTCGAGCCACATTGGTTTCATTTTAGTTGAGTTCCTTTTATTTTTGTACTCTTCCCATAAATTAAGGAGGTACAGATAGTACTGTCTCCTTGTCTCTTCCTGTAAATGCTAAAGGTACATATAGTACATCCTCTCTGTCTTTCTCTGTACATATTACAACCACATATAGTAGTGCCTCCCTTTCACTGTCTATAATTGATGTAGGTACAGGTAGTTCTGCCTCCTTGTCTTTCTGTGTACAATATACAGCCACAGATAATATTGTCTCCCTGTAGATTATAGTCATTGATAGTGCTGCCTCCTTGTAACTTCCTGATAGTACTACCTCTCTACTGTACCTCTCCCAGTAGTTGATGTAGCTATAGATAGTGCCTTATATACAGTGCCATTTTAACGCATGGGCCTGATGGGCACTTGCCCAGTGGCCCCACAAGCATAGGGGCCCCATACTAGTCTATGTATGTTAACATTTCAACGCACCTTGTGTCATACATGATCATTTGTGTGGAGGGATATGAACTTGGCTCCAATCTGTCTATGCCATGTATGAAGACTTTATTTTGCAACTTTCTGTTTCACTTTCAAATTACCCATAATTCATTTTGTAAATTACCCATAATTTCTATAATATAAAGAGAGATTTTCCGCCGAATGGATGTATGGATCATCTTGTGAAGTGCAGTACATCGTCTCGTTACTTTCTAGTGTAGTGTAGCCTGGCGCTATGAAGAAAGAGACGTCTACGGTGCAAGAGGAAAATGGACCCTAGAGACTTAGACTTCCGATTCTCCGGTCTGGGTCGCCGGTTACTAACTCGCTCGTCCTCCCGAGTTTCTCTCGACATCATGCTGTGCTGCCACAGCCCCATTTTTATTCCTGTGAGTAGTTGACTAGGAGCCCCGAACTCGCCAGCTCCTTCCCATGGTGACAGCAGAAGATTATCTCCTCATTGGAGAAACAAAGTCTCCAAGCCAAACAACACTGTTAATGTCATAACGCTGGACCCGACACAGCGGTCATCTCAGTCATTGTGCCCCTGTAAGGAGGTTTTGTACAGAGTGTTTCGAGCCAATGATACATGTGATGGTCAGCAGTGTTTGTAATGTCTCCTTTTTTGTCTGTGTATATAGCTTTAGACCTTTTTTAGCTCCAGTATGTCCTGGAATTCCTTAACAATGTACTTTAAGATACTTAGGAACGCTGACAAATAAATGTCTCACAGTTAAAACATTTATGACTTTATCTTTGGTGACTTCCAGAAGACTTTACTGTAGTTCCTGCCTTGCCCGCGGCGTACATTAACAGGGAAGATATTTTATGTGAGGTTTCTCAACAGTCATGTCTGTTTTATATTGGTTTACACAGTTTTCAGTGCTGGGGTAGTAATTCCAGACATGTATCTCAGCATTTACTTTAATTACTTTTTCTTTGGTCTTTTACTATACAGAATAGAGGTAGGGTACAAGTTGTCTTCATACTGATCCGTATCCTTAATTATATACTGTATTACACTCCAGAGCTGCACTCGCTATTCTGCTGGTGGAGTCACCTGGTACATACATTACTTATCCTGTACTGATCCTGAGTTATGTCCTGTATTATACTCCAGAGCTGCACTCACTATTCTACTGGTGGAGTCACTGTGTACATGCATTACTTATCCTGTACTGATCCTGAGTTACGTCCTGTATTATATTCCAGAGCTGCACTCACTATTTTGCTGGTGGAGTCACTGTGTACATGCATTACTTATTCTGTACTGATCCTGAGTTAAATCCTGTATATAGTCCAGAGTTGCACTCACTATTCTGCTGGTGGAGTCACCTGGTACATACATTACTTATCCTGTACTGATCCTGAGTTATATCCTATATTATACTCCAGAGCAGCACTCACTATTCTGCTGGTGGAGTCACTGTGTACACACATTACTTATCCTGTACTGATCCTGAGTTACATCCTGTATTACACCCCATAGCTGCACTCACTATTCTGCTGGTGGAGTCACCTGGTACATAAATTATTTATCCTGTACTGACCCTGAGTTACATCCTGAGCTGCATTATACCCCAGAGCTGCACTCACTATTCTGCTGGTGGAGTCACTGTGTACATACATTACTTATCCTGTACTGCTCCTAAGTTACATCCTGTATTATATTCCCGAGCTTAACTCATTATTCTGCTGGTGGAGTCACTGTGTACATACATTACTAATCCTGTACTGATCATGAGTTACATCCTGTATTATACTCCAGAGCTGAATTTACTATTCTGCTGGTGGAGTCACTGTGTACATACATTACTTATCTTGTACTGATGCTGAGTTGCATGTTGTATTATACTCCAGAGCTCTACTCTCAATTCTTCAGCTTCCGAGTTGAAATTTCCCAGCTTGCACATTCTGTGCACAGAGCTTGCTGTGGTGATTTGTATTCTGGAAAGTATCGTCTTTACACGATGGTCTGTACAGTAATCTAATGAAGGAAAAACTGACTGCCTCCTTTGCATTACACAAACTAAGCTGAACAAGTCTGACAAGCTTGCTAACTGTTTTCAGTAACATCAGCAGAATTGTGAATTTAGCTCTGAAGTAATTACTGACTGTAAATCAGGATCCGTATGGGATAAGAAAAATACTGTATTTACAAAGTGACTTAAAGGAACAGTCCATAGAAAACTGATAGTGTTAGGTCTAGTGCAAGGCCTGAGTGGGACATAACAAAGTGTAATAGTTTTGCCCAGAGTGTTCCTTTAAGGGGTTTATGTAGATACTATACACATCCTGGGTGGACTGTTCATAGTTGTAGAGGAAGTATTGTCAGATTTTCTATGGTCTTCAAACACTGGTACTATAATTTACTAATAATTAGAGATGAGCGAGCACCAAAATGCTCGGGTGCTCGTTACTCGGGGCGAAATAATTGCGATGCTCGAGGGTTCGTTTCGAATAACGAACCCCATTGAAGTCAATGGGCGACCCGAGCATTTTTGTATATCGCCGATGCTCGCTAAGGTTTTCATTTGTGAAAATCGGGGCAATTCAAGAAAGTGATAGGAACGACACAGCAACGGATAGGGCAGGCGAGGGGCTACATGTTGGGCTGCATCTCAAGTTCCCAGGTCCCACTATTAAGCCACAATAGCGGCAAGAGTGGACCCCCCCCTCCCAACAATTTTTACTTCTGAAAAGCCCTCATTAGCAATGCATACCTTAGCTAAGCACCACACTACCTCCAACAAAGCACAATCACTGCCTGCATGACACTCTGCTGCCACTTCTCCTGGGTTACATGCTGACCAACCCCCCCCCCCCGCACGACCCAGTGTCCACAGCGCACACCAAACTATCCCTGCCCAGCCTTCAGCTGCCCTCATACCACGCCACCCTCATGTCTATTTATAAGTGCGTCTGCCATAAGGAGGAACCGCAGGCACACACTGCAGAGGGTTGGCATGGCTAGGCAGCGACCCTCTTTAAAAGGGGTGGGGCGATAGTCCACAATGCTGTACAGAAGCAATGAGAAATCCAATCCTGTGCCACCTTCATCTGGAGCTGCACACGTGGGCATAGCAATGGGGAACCTATGTGCCACACACTATTCATTCTGTCAAGGTGTCTGCATGCCCCAGTCAGACCGCGTTTTTTATAAATTGTCACAGGCAGGTACAACTCCGCAATGGGAATTCCGTGTGCACCCACAGCATGGGTGGCTCCCTGGAACCCACCGGTGGTACATAAATGTATCCCATTGCATTGCCCATCACAGCTGAGGTAATGTCGTGCTTAATGCAGGTGGGCTTCGGCCCACACTGCATGCCCCAGTCAAACTGGGGTTCTTTAGAAGTGGACACATGCAGTTACAACTCCCTGTGGACCGACAGCATGCGTGGGTGCCAGGAAGCCACCGGCGGTACATAAATATATCCCATTGCAGTGCCCAACACAGCTGATGTAACGTCAGCTGTAATGCAGGTGGGCTAAAAATTAATTTGATTACACTGTAGGCGAGGGCCCCCAAAAATTGGTGTACCAACAGTACTAATGTACCTCAGAAAAATTGGCCATGCCCAACCAAGAGGGCAGGTGAAACCCATTAATCGCTTTGGTTAAAGGAGATGTCTCGAGGAAGCAGTTAATTTTTTTTTTTGCCCAGTCCCCCCCATTAAACACACATTACTAAGCCCCCCTGTAAATGACATTTCTAGCTGGTTCGTACTTACCGTTCCAGCGTTTCAGCAAGTTATAAAAGTTTCCTCAAGATGGCCGCCGGCTCTTTCCCAGTCGCTCGCTGCAGCCCGACGTGCGCGCTCCCGAGACGCCGCCAGCTGTGTCTCCATGGCAACCGGACGCATCGCAGCCGCCGACCAGACGCCCCGCAGCCGCCGACCAGACAGCAGGTAACCGGCGCTAGCCCCCGGCTCCCCAGCGCTAGTTCCCCCGGCGCAGCGACAGCCCCCCCGGCCTAGCGACAGCCCCCCCCATCGCAGCGACAGCCCCCCCGGCCTAGCGCTAGCTCCCCCGGCGCAGCGACAGCCCCCCCGGCCTAGCGACAGCCCCCCCCATCGCAGCGACAGCCCCCCCGGCCTAGCGACAGCCCCCCCCCATCGCAGCGACAGCCCCCCCGGCCTAGCGCTAGCTCCCCCGGCGCAGCGACAGCCCCCCCGGCCTAGCGCTAGCTCCCCCGGCCTAGCGACAGCCCCTCCGGCCTAGCGACAGCCCCCCCCATCGCAGCGACAGCCCCCCCGGCCTAGCGCTAGCTCCCCCGGCGCAGCGGCAGCCCCCCCGGCCTAGCGACAGCCCCCCCGGCGCAGCCCGGCGCAGCGGCAGCCCCCCCCCGGCGCAGCCCGGCGCAGCGGCAGCCCCCCCCGACCCATCACTTACCTGGGAGGCTTCTCGGGGCTGCTGGGCTGGGCTGGTCTTCTCCGCTGGGCAGCTCCAGTTTCTGCACCTTCCTCTAACAGAGGATGGTGCAGAATGGCCGCTTCAGCGCGCTCCCGAGCAGTGACAGCTCGTCTGCGCATGCGTAGAAGAGCTGTAGCGGGGAGCACACTGAAGCGGCTCGTGCTGAATGGAGAAGACCGGACTGCGCAAGCGCGTCTAAAAAAGCAAGCTGCCAGCGAATTTAGACGGAACCATGGAGACGAGGACGCTAGCAACGGAGCAGGTAAGTGGAATAACTTCTGTATGGCTCATATTTAATGCACAATGTACATTACAAAGTGCATTAATATGGCCATACGGAAGTGTATAACCCCACTTGGTTTCGCGAGACCACCCCTTTAATGTGGCTTAATTGGTAACTAGGCCTGGAGGCAGCCCAGTTAAAATAAAAATTGGTTGAGGTGAAAGTTTCAACGCTTTAATGAGCATTGAAACGTATAAAAATTGTTTTGAAAAATTATATGACTGAGCCTTGTGGGCCTAAGAAAAATTGCCTGTTCGGCGTGATTAGGTGAGGTTTCAGGAGGAGGAGCAGGAGGAGGAGCAGGAATATTATACACAGATTGATGAAGCAAAAAGGTCCCCGTTTTTGATGGTGATAGAGAACGATGCTTCCATCCGCGGGTGCAGCCTACGTATTGCTTAGGTATCGCTGCTGTCCGCTGGTGAAGAAGAGAAGTCTGGGGAAATCCAGGCTTTGTTCATCTTGATGAGTGTAAGCCTGTCGGCACTGTCGGTTGACAGGTGGGTACGCTTATCCGTGATGATTCCCCCAGCCACACTAAACACACTCTCTGACAAGACGCTAGCCGCAGGACAAGCAAGCACCTCCAGGGCATACAGCGCGAGTTCAGGCCACGTGTCCAGCTTCGACACCCAGTAGTTGTAGGGGGCAGAGGCGTCACCGAGGACGGTCGTGCGATCGGCTACGTACTCCCTCACCATCCTTTTACAGTGCTCCCGCCAACTCAGCCTTGACTGGGGAGCGGTGACACAGTCTTGCTGGGGAGCTGTCCTCACTAGGAAGATCACTTTCAGGATCCTCCTCTGGCCATACACGCTGAAAGGATGACAGGCAAGCAGCATGTGTACCCTGAGCAGTGGGCCAAGCTGTCTCTTCCCCCTCCTCCTCATGCTCCTCCCCCTCCTCCTCCTCCTCAACGCGCTGAGATATAGACATGAGGGTGCTCTGACTATCCAGCGACATACTGTCTTCCCCCGCCTCCGTTTCCGAGTGCAAAGCGTCTGCCTTTATGCTTTGCAGGGAACTTCTCAAGAGGCATAGCAGAGGAATGGTGACGCTAATGATTGCAGCATCCCCGCTCAGCATCTGGGTAGACTCCTCAAAGTTTCCAAGGACCTGGCAGATGGCTGCCAACCAGGCCCACTCTTCTGTAAAGAATTGAGGAGGCTGACTCCCACTACGCCACCCATGTTGGAGTTGGTATTCCGCAATAGCTCTACACTGCTCATAGAGTCTGGCCAACATGTGGAGCGTAGAGTTCCACTGTGTGGGCACGTCGCACAGCAATCGGTGCACTGGCAGATGAAACCGATGTTGCAGGGTCCGCAGGGTGGCAGCGTCCGTCTTGGAGTAGCGGAAATGTGCGCTGACCCGGCGCACCTTTCCGAGCAGGTATGACAAGTGTGGGTAGCTTTTCAGAAAGCGCTGAACCACCAAATTAAAGACATGGGCCAGGCATGGCACGTGCGTGAGGCTGCCGAGCTGCCACCAGGTTACGGCCGTTGTCACACACGACCATGCCCGGTTGGAGGCTCAGCGGCGCAAGCCAGCGGTCGGTCTGCTCTGTCAGACCCTGCAGCAGTTCGTGGGCCGTCTGCCTCTTCTCTCCTAAGCTGAGTAGTTTCAGCACGGCCTGCTGACGCTTGCCCACTGCTGTGCTGCCATGCCGCGCGACACTGACTGCTGGCGACGTGCTGCTGCTGACACATCTTGATTGCGAGACAGAGGTTGCGTAGGAGGAGGGTGATTTAGTGGAGGAAGCATACACCGCCGCAGATACCACCACCGAGCTGGGGCACGCAATTCAGGGGGTGGGTAGGACGTGAGCGGTCCCAGGCTCTGACTCTGTCCCAACCTCCACTAAATTCACCCAATGTGCTGTCAGGGAGATATAGTGGCCCTGCCCGCCTGTGCTTGTCTGTTGTTAAGTGGACCTTGGCAGTAACCGCGTTGGTGAGGGCGCGTACAATGTTGCGGGAGACGTGGTCGTGCAGGGCTGGGACGGCACATCGGGAAAAGTAGTGGCGACTGGGAACCGAGTAGCGCGGGGCCGCCGCCGCCATCATGCTTTTGAAAGCCTCCGTTTCCACAAGCCTATACGGCAGCATCTCCAGGCTGATCAATTTGGCAATGTGCACGTTTAACGCTTGAGCTTGCGGGTGAGTGGCGGCGTACTTGCGCTCGCGCTCAAACAATCGCGCTAGCGACGTCTGGACGCTGCGCTGAGAGACATGGCTGGATGGGGCTGAGGACACCGGAGGTGAGGGTGTGGGTGCAGGCCAGGAGACGGTAGTGCCTGTGTCCTCAGAGGGGGGTTGGATCTCAGTGGCAGGTTGGGGCACAGGGGGAGAGGCAGTGGTGCAAACCGGAGGCGGTGAACGGCCTTCATCCCACCTTGTGGGGTGCTTGGCCATCATATGCCTGCGCATGCTGGTGGTGGTGGCTCCCCAGCTGATCTTGGCGCGACAAAGGTTGCACACCACTGTTCGTCGGTCATCAGGCGTCTCTGTGAAAAACTGCCACACCGTAGAGCACCTTGACCTCTGCAGGGTGGCATGGCGCGAGGGGGCGCTTTGGGAAACAGTTGGTGGATTATTCGGTCTGGCCCTGCCTCTACCCCTGGCCACCGCAGTAGCTCGGCCTGTGCCCACACCCTGACTTGGGCCTCCGCGTCCTCGCCTGCGTCCACGTCCTATAGGCCTACCCCTACCCCTCAGCATGGTGTATTACCAGTAGTGCAGAAACAGAACGCTGTAATTAAATGTGCCGCTTATTGGCCTGTGGTTGGAGGCTGACTTCGCTTACGGAACGCCAGGAAATAATTTTGCGCAAGCCTGCTGTAACACTTAGCTGGCTGCGTATGAATTAGGAGGACAACTACACCCAGCAGAGACCCAGAACACTGAGGACAGTCACAGGCAGCCCAAATAGATTTTTTTCCCCAAATGTTTTTGCAAAGGCCCACTGCCTATATTCAATCAATATATGTCTTCTGTCCCTGCCTCACCGCTACTGGCCCTGGAGTATGTCAAATAACTGCAGAGTGTTGCACTGTGGACTGCAATACAGCGGTGATTTAACAGCCAACACAGAGCCAGGAAATTATTTTGCGCAAGCCTGCTGTAACACTTAGCTGGCTGCGTATGAATTAGGAGGACTACTACACCCAGCAGAGACCCAGAACACTGAGGACAGTCACAGGCAGCCCAAATAGATTTTTTTCCCCAAATGTTTTTGCAAGGCCCACTGCCTATATTCAATCAATATGTCTTCTGTCCCTGCCTCACAATATATGTCTTCTGTCCCTGCCTAACCACCACTTCTGGCCCTGGAGTATTACTGCAGGGCGCAATGCTCTGCACAGCCGATAAACCAAAAAAAAAAAAGTGCAACACTGCAAAAAGCAGCCTCCACAGTACTGCACACGGTTAGATGTGGCCCTAAGAAGGACCGTTGGGGTTCTTGAAGCCTAAAATACTCCTAACGCTCTCCCTATAGCAGCTCCAGCAAGACAGCACTTTCCCTCCTCTATGTCAGAACGCATCTGTGGCGAGCCGCGGGAGGGGCCGATTTTTATACTCGGGTGACACCTGATCTCGCCAGCCACTCACTGCAGGGGGGTGGTATAGGGCTTGAACGTCGCAGGGGGAAGTTGTAATGCCTTCCCTGTCTTTCTATTGGCCAGAAAAGCGTGCTAACGTCTCAGAGATGAAAGTGAAAGTAACTCGAACATCGCGTGGTACTCGTCACGAGTAACGAGCATCTCGAACACGCTAATACTCGAACGAGTATCAAGCTCGGACGAGTACGTTCGCTCATCTCTACTAATAATTACTAATATGTTGTGATAGGCTGCATTTCGTCAGTTCATTATGGAAGTTGTAGTTTAACCCTTTAAGGGCCAAACACAGAAAATTTACAGTGCTTGGTTCTGGGCTTTACTCCCAGCTGATGGTTAAAATAAAAATAAAGCCCGTTCATGCAATATAGCAGGAGCAGTGCGGGTCCTCGGCTATTAGTCACAGCTGAGGACCCGGAGGAGAAGGGTGGAGCATTTTTTAACTGCTTCTGCCTACTTTACATGCTACATAGTGCTCAATGAGCGCTATGTAGCGCAAAGAGAAAGCGGAAGTGTTACTTCCGCTATTCGACCCAGTGATCATTTGATCGCCGTGTCCCCCCTGTCGAGGCAGAGCTGGAGGGTCCTAACAGACCCATATTAGCTCTGTTAGTGACTACTGTCACTACAGGGGGATGTTTTCCACTGTAACTGCGGCTTGTATGGATTTCCCAGCTACAGGAGGAAAAGTGTGAAAAAAAAAGACAGACAATGTGAAAGACCCCTAGAGGTTTTATATGATGACCTGAGGGACATAGATGTTAAAAATTTGTTACAAAAAAAGTTTTAAAAAAAATTACATAATAAAATAAAAATATATACATGAAAAAGAAAATTACTCACTGCAGACGCCAATTAAAACCGTTGCTAGCTTTTACCCCTAATATAACTAAAAAATGGAAAAAAATCGTTGTAAGAAACAATATATTTAAAAAACCCCTATATATTACGGAAATAAAAAACGCTACAAAAATAATTTTGGTAGCTGAAGAAAAAAAAAAGAACAGTAAAACCACCACAGGGGTAAAACCCCTTAAAAAGTGTCTGGTCCTTAAGGGGTTAATGAAAGCCACACACTTGAGACCACTGCTTTATAGTTAACTGTCAGGGTGTGCTGCTGGGATCTGTAGTACTAAGGTTCCTAGCAGCACTGCTTCGCAGGTTGGGGTTAATTGAGCGGGCTGGGTGTGGTATTCCCCAGCAGCCAATCCCTTTTAGTCTGCAGCACATATAAACCCAGCTCCTGTCAGTAGTTGAGGCTGGGTTTGTACTGTTTGGATGTATCTGTTTTGTTTCCAGTCAGATCTGTGTTTGCATGTAGGTCTGTTGTTTCTCTCTGCTTCCCTAAAGATGGTTTGGACACCTGTAGTCCTAGTCTGCAGCACATGCAGCTCCCCTTTTCCCTTCCCCTGACAGGTGCAGCCTCGAAACGTCTTAGTCTTGCTCTGTGTGTCAGTTAGTGGATCCCTGACACAATTCCCTGTCAGCTCGGTGGCTGACTGTCCATACCCCCTGGTATAAGGACACTGTTAGACTTGCTGTGAGTTTCATCTGTGTGCATGTGATCTCTGGGTGGAGTCCGTGTGCTTTGCACTATATGTTGTAGTCTGCTATGAGTCTGTGCCGCTAGAGCCTGTGCCATCTGTGTTCTGTTCTGTCCTGGTGCCGCTAGCTGTGCCATCTGTGTTCGGTGCCGCTGGACTCCTGGTTAGTGTAGGGACTAGCGGTATAGCCAGGAGCCTTGAAGTGGCCTGCTAGCTCCCACGTTTTGATCAAAATGTCAACTAATACCTGGTATTTATATTCAGCTTACAATCTGCTAGTAGGGTTTGCATTTTGACTGTTGTATGCTGTGTTTTCTGGCTCTGTGTGTCCTGTTGTTCTGTCCCTGTCATGTGGCATGTTTATGTATCCTGTTCTGGTGCGTGGTTCCTAGGAGCAGCTAGGACCCAGATCCGAAGACCGCTGGGCCGCCCTTTATTGGGTAGATCTACCCGCTTAGGTAGGGCCATGTCATCCTCCCTGTAGTTCAGGGACAGTAATGTGAATCCCATGTGTATCCATCTCTTGGTCACGATTATGTGGGCCCTGTGCTTAGTTGTCCACGCGATCGTAACATTAACACTACTGCCATGGGTTATCTTAACCCGCATAGTGCACAACTCAACTCCTCAACCTCCCAAAGACTATGAGAAATAAGTGATCCTGTCTAATCGCCATCCCCCAGTGTGGTGTCAGCGGCGATATCAGGACTTTATCTCAATCGGGGTTCACAATACGACGGCCTTAGCATTTAGTTCCAGATTAATTGTGACCTTGCTAACAAGAAGTTTTGAATAAAGTTCAACGACCTTGCAGAATTTTGCTACGTCAACGGCACAGAAAAGAGCGAGCAGCTGAGATCTAATTATTTTTTATGCCTACCCGACAACAGTCGGCTCACAGAAGCTCTGAAGGGTGCGAATAACCCATATGTAGGACCAAACGTTCAACACAGTGTGGTCAGTAAATGAGGCTAAAACTCATAGCTGCGGAATTTTGGAGTGGTTTCGCGGTCGGCATTCCGCTGTGGCTTTCTCTCCCCATAGGAAGGAGAGAGGCCGCTGCGGAAATGAAAAAAGAATTGACATGCTGTGTCTTTGTTTTCTGCACCGCATGTTCGTTTCCGCTTGGCTTGGCCACAGCGTGTAGACAAGATTTTTGCAAAAACTCATCCACTCTGCTGGCTAATCCCGGGATTTGGAGCCGCAGGCGGAATTGCCGTGTGGGAATTCCACAGCAATTCCACCCTGTGTGAACCCAGCCTAATAGTTGCAGTTTTGATGCGCATGCCAGAATTCTAGTGTCTTGGGCATAATAAATAGTCCTTCATGTTCACAACTCTAAGACTTAAGATGGCATATTTTATAAGTTTTGCACATCAAAATTGGGGCTTTTTAGAGTTTTATCCTGGGACTGTGCACTGTCTTTTTAAAACAATTGGTGGTACCTAACGTCAGTTGGCGGGGCCGCATAATGCCCATCAAATTTACTGTAATTTACACAAGAAGCTGATCTGACTAATAGCAGAAACCTTCACCAGCCCATACTTTTTGTCAAAGATGGAGTGGTTCACCAACCTGTGATGTACGGCACCCAGGGACAGACCGCAGGGTCGACTTATTTCCAGCACCCGCATCCTGCACTCATGCAAGATGGAGCACAAATCACGTTTTAATATGCCCCAACACACCTCGCTGCCACTATTGACCGTTTCTGACTCGTAGGTCAGCCACCACAGTTTCTACTAGCCGACACACAACTAACACACTTTGAGGTTATAGACCACTTAAAGCACACAAGTCAAACACAAGGCCCGTACGCTGAATCCGGCCCGCCACCTCATTTTCTGTGGCCCGCCGGCTATGCAGCAAGTTCCCTCACCCTTCGTGCTGCTGTCTGTATCAGATCGTCTATCGGCTTCTTTTGTCTAGCAGAGCAGACAAAAACAGATGAGTGCCGATAGCACACTGACAATAGCCACGGAGGAGGGAAGAAGCCTGCAGAGAATATGATTCCTGGTGCGGTATTAGTGTATCTTGACGCCACCAGAAGCTAGGGGTTCGACAGGAGGAATGCCCCTCTCACACCCCCAGCTGCCGATTGGCAGCCAAGTTTAAGGTCCTACAATACAGTGTATGAGGGGTTGAGGTGCCCTGCCATGTCAGTGACCCGCAGTGTGTTAGGCAGCTGCACACCACTCAACCGGCTCCCTGTCACAGTCCTAGCAGTGTCAGCTCCCTGCTTCTGTGTCCCTGCTCTGCCGCCTGTCAGTTTCTCTCCACCCAGCGCTTTGCAGTCGGTGAAATCAGCAGCAATGTGAGCGGTAAAGCCGCTTCACAACTGTCTCACGGTGTCTCCCCATGCCACTCTGGAGCCCCTGAAGACGGCGCTGATGTGAGCAGTAAAGGTGCTTCACAGTTCTGTCACTGTATGTTATTGTTGCTGCAACCAATCACGTACAGGGGGCGTAACCCCCATGTCACTCTTGACTCCACCAGGAGTTCCTGGTGGTGTCAAGATACACTAATACCCCCTGGTGCAAGGAGAGCAGGACTGAGGAGGAGGAGGAGGAGAAGGAGCAGCTGCACGATGAGAGCTCTCACAGGCCCTCCCTCGGTTCATAGCAGCAGATCTGGGGAGACATCAGGGGCTCAAGAATGCAGGAGGGCCCCAAAAAGGACTGAGATACCTGCCATTGGGACCACATTGGATACAGGTAAGTATACATGTGTATATATATATATATATATATATATATATAATCATGTGCACCTGTGCGTGTATTTATATATGTATAATAGTGTGCGTCTGTGTGTATGTATGTGTGTGTGTGTGTATATATTTGTGTGTGGGTCACGTTTTACTACTATGGCCAATATAGGGGCTATAATGGGGGACCCTATTACTACTGGAGCCACCATGGGGGACCCTATTACTACTGGTGCCACAATGGGGCACTATTACTACTGGGGCCTCAATGGGGGACCCTATTACTACTGGGGCCACAATGGGGATCAATATTACTACTGGGACCACTATGGGACAACTATGACTTCTGGGGCCAATACTTCAGGATTACTATTACTACTGGGGCTATTACGGGTCACTATGGGGGTTACTTACTACTGTGGCCACTATGGGTGACCCTATTACCACTGAGGCCACTATGGGTGACCCTATTACCACTGGGATTACTATGGGGACCTTATAACTACTGGGACCACTATGGGGGACCCTATTACCACTTGGGCCACTATGGGGTTCGCTATTACTATACAGTCTTACAATTACAATCGGCCCTTTGAAGGCAACCATAAGGCTAATGTGGCCCTCGGTGAAAATGAGTTTGACATCCCTGGCTTAAAGCATTTAAGGATGACAAATAAAGGGTAAAGCTTTATTTTAAGAAGGATCAGCAGTGCTTAGATAATAATATACAAGCTGAGAGATTTACAAAAGCGGGAGGAGCCACAAATACACATAAAACAGTATGGAAACAAAAACCAATAAAATAATAGAAATACCAGTCCATGAGGTTGTTTCCAATAGTCTTGGGTACGGAGTATACGCAAAAAGGGAACTAGAAAGATTGCGTTAAATGCCCCTCCAGGGAAATTTGGGGAGCAGATCTCCTTGAGTCATACTTCCACCCTTCTTTTTACATCATCGTTGGGCGATGGAGCATATGCGCAGATCATCTGGATGGAACTCCAATTTAACATTTTGGCCATATTTTCCTAGGAGGCCCTTCAATAGGGAAACTAGGCCAGCCATGTTTCATATCATGAATCCACCTTCTCATGGATACAAAACATGATAGGTGACAGATAATCGTCTACTGTGGATTCTGGGGGTTGCATTGTGACAGAACAAAATGCACTGGGTCCGCGGCACACTCACCGTTCCGAAAATGTAACTGCTGTTGGGCTGGGACCTTCAGATCACCCATAATCCCCGTTACTAATTACTCCTCTGATTATACAATGCCGCAATGTCTGGGTTGTGTTCATAGTACACAGTATAGGGGGATGAATGGTTGGGGAATATAACATTTGACATCTTGTAAAGGTCCATTTAGACACAATGATTATCGCTCAAAAGCCATCTTTTGAGCCATAATCTTTGTGTCTAACTGCACTTACATCGTGCAGTTTTCGTTATCCTGTCACTCATCGTCATCTTCGAGCGTGTGTATAACAGCCGGGCGCTCGGAGCAGGGAACATGTGGATACAGAAGACAAGCGGGGACACCCCGCTTGTCTTCTGCATCTTCCGCTGGCAGCACAAGGTGATCGCTCATCTTGAGCGATCATCTTGCGCTGTAAATGACACAACGATAATCGCTCAAAAGTCGCTTGAGAGACATCTTTTGAGCGATTATTGTTGTGTCTAAATGGGCCTTAACTTGGTACCTTCATTAACATCACAACAAAGGGTTTACTTGTTGCTCCCAGAAAGAGCAAGAGACATCAAACCCCCTCTGGTACAGGTGGGAATGAATATTCATGAGCTTCACTTGGCAGAAAATACACTTAATCATTGGTCTAGCTCAACTCAACTTTCCCTAGACCAGAAATGTAGCAGAATGGCATGGAAAGATGGGTGACGATATACCAGTACCATTGCATAAAAGTATCGGATCGCACACGTATGAAGATGCAATTTTCATACGAGAGCAAGTTTTTATTTTTTTTCTATTGAAAGAACATGCAATTTTCACTGTACATGTGATTTTTACACACAGCAGTCACCCTGGACCTCCAACAATGTGGGTCTAATGTCCCCTTTCCTTTTCACTGCAGGCTTTCTGCATCCCCTGCAGTAAGGAGGAGACTGGAGGGCGGATCCTGTAAACACGCTAATGCTCCATTCACTTGTAATAGGACTGCGGAAATAGCTGAGCCGCATTAATTCTGACACCACTGCGAGAGGAGATGCAACCCCAACAAGCAGAGGAGGACACAGGACCCCTGTTCTCGAGAGCAGTAAGGGTCTCAACCGTGAGACGCCACCAATCAGCTAGTTGTCCCCTATTCTTTGGGGGGAAAACTTGTGATCCTAGTACAAACCCTTTAACAGGTGACACCATAGTCAAAACTGTGTCACTAAGGGGGACACCACACTCAGAACCGCATGACTGAGAGGGGACACCAAACTCAGAACCGCATGACTGAGAGGGGACACTAAACTCAGAACCGCATGACTGAGAGTGGACACCACACTCAGAACCGCATGACTGAGAGTGGACACCACACTCAGAACCGCATGACAGAGTGGACACCACACTCAGAACCGCATGACTGAGAGTGGACACCACACTCAGAATCGCATGACTGAGAGGGGACACCAAACTCAGCACCGCATGACTGAGAGTGGACACCAAACTCAGCACCGCATGACTGAGAGTGGACACCAAACTCAGCACCGCATGACTGAGAGGGGACACCAAACTCAGAACTGCATGACTGAGAGGGTACACCAAACTCAGAACTGCATGACTGAGAGGGTACACCAAACTCAGAACCGCATGACTGAGAGGGGACACCAAACTCAGAACCATATGACTGAGAGGGAACACTAAACTCAGAACTGCTGGAAAGAGGGTTACCACTGCGGGCGCTGATGTCCGGTCTGTGCGGGCTGATCCTCCTGGGTGGCTGGGGCCCGCGCTGGCAGCTCTGTCTGGGGTTCCCCCGCTCTCGTGGTTGGTCGCGGCGGCCCGTCTCGCGTTCTGTGTGGGCACACCGGTCCGCTGGTCGGCCGCGCGGTGCTCGAGTGAGTGCGCGCCGTCGGGGGGGGGGGGGGGGGGGGTGCTTTTTATGACTCCCTTCAGTGATCAGGTGACTTATCCCCGCCCCTCTGGGTGGGGTAGGTCTGCGTATAAACCCTGCTGTTTCCCAGTCCCTCCTTCTTGGGTCCCTGACACTAGTGCAGTGCAAGGACCACCGCCCAGTTGTCGCCCAGGGGGGCAAGTAGGTAGGGACACTGGAGAGAGGGTTGATGTAGGGAATCCCTGTCCATCTGCTTTGGCCAGCCCTAACAGAAACACTGGCCATATTGTTGCTGGGAACCTGCTTCGACCTTCTCGTTTGAACCCCGAGATGGAGTCTGTTGCGGCCCTCGCTAATCAGGTGCAAGCTTTAACTGGGTTAATGCAAGATTTGTCCGCTCGGCTCCAGCATCAGGAGCAGTCCATTGCTGGTACTCCTGTACCCATTGCTGCAGCCCCAAGATCGGGGGTCGAACCCAAGATTGCGCTACCTGACGTCTTTTCAGGTGATTGTAGGACGTTCTTCATTTTCCGAAAAGCGTGCAAATTATATTTTGAATTACGCCCCCACTCGTCAGGTTCGGAGTACCAGAGGGTAGGCATTGTAATTTCACACTTGAGAGGCGACCCTCAAAACTGGGTTTTCGCTGCCCTCCGACTCACAGCTCCGCCAATCTGTTGATGCCTTTTTTATGGCCCTTGGGCAGATTTATGATGAGCCAGATAGGGCGGGATACGCAGTGAGCAAGCTATTAGGTCTAGAGTTCTGCTCCCAGTTTCGGCAGTCTGTGTGGAATCTAGATGGAATGACCGCACTCTGAAAGATTTGTTTCTGACTGGGTTGTCTGAGTCTGTTAAAGATCTGTTATTTTCGCACCCGGAACCCGAAACCTTAGAACAGGCTATGACTATTGCGGTAAAGGCCGACCGTCGTCTTAGGGCCCGAGGCAAGACTCAGTCCGAACCGACCGGGATCCGGTCCGAGAATCAGCTACCAGCGGAGTCAAGGCAATGGAAGTGGGCTCCTTGTCCTTAAAGGAGCGCAAGGAATTCCGGCTCAGGAACCAATTATGCCTCTATTGCGGAGGTCCAGGCTATCGGGTTGCCAGCTGCCCCAAGAAACGGCCGTCGGACCTCGCCTAGGAGCTCAGGTACCTCTGGAATGTTATAAATTGTTAGTGCCGTGCTCTATTTCGTATAATGCTCAGATCCTTAATGGTTGGGCCTTCATAGATTCGGGGGCCGCCGCGAATTTTGTTAACTTTGAGTTTGTCAAATTTATGTCTGCATGTCTTGTACCAGTGAATCCTCCCATCCGGGTCTCGGGTATCGATTTCACCCCATTAGCAGCAGGGCTAGTCAGGAAGAAGACTCCTGAACTATTTTTTTCTGTAGTGGCGCTACATTCAGAGGTGTGTTCGTTCCTAGTCATGGAGAGCCTTTCCGTGGATTTAGTCCTTGGGTTATCCTGGCTCTGGCAGCACAAGCCCCAGTTCGATTGGTCCACCTCTGAACTAGTACAGTGGGGGCAAGATTGTGGTGAGCATTTAGTCTACGTCCATGCATTCTACAGAGTGTAAGGTAAAGGGGTTACCTCCGTATATTGAGGATTTTTCTGACGTGTTCTTTAAACAACTTTCTGAGACATTACCTGCGCACCCGGAATGGGATTGCAAGATCGATCTTATTCCCAAGAGCAAGATCCCTAAGGGGGGAATATATAATGTAACTGTCCCTGAACGCGAGGCTATGAAGGAGTATATTACTGAGAGTCCCGCCAAGGGACATATACATCCTTCCGAATTACCTGCAAGGGCAGGGTTATTTTTTGTGGAAAAGAAGAATGGTGGCCTCCGGCCCTGTGTTGATTATAGAACCTTGAATAGGATAACCATAAAAAACAGTACTCGTTACCCCTGATTCCTGACCTCCTCAACCAGGCTGTGGGGGCCTGTTGGTTCTCCAAGCTGGACCTCTGGGGAGCTTATAATCTCATCTGTATCAGAGAAGGATGAATGGAAGACGGCGTTTAATACTCGATTAGGGCATTTTGAGTGTCTAGTCATGCCATTCGGGTTATGTAATGTGCCAGCTATTTTTCAAGGTTTTATGAATATCATTTTTCATGACATCCTGGGCACGTTCATGGTTGTTTATTTGGATGACATTCTGATATTCTCTCCTGATTGGGAGAGCCATGTTCGGCATGTACGGACAGTGCTGGCCCGCCTGCGAGCCCATAAATTGTTTGCTAAGTTGGAGAAATGCCTTTTTGGTGTGCAGGAGATTGCCTTTCTGGGATATGTCATTTCTCCATCAGCCATCCGGATGGACTCGGAGAAGGTCAAGGCCATCATCGATTGGGTGCAACCCTCCAACTTAAAGGCGTTACAACGCTTTCTGGGGTTCTCAAACTTCTATCGGAGATTCATTAAGAACTTTTCGGTGGTGGCCAAACCCTTGACTTACTTGACCAAGAAGGGGGCTAGGGTTGATTCCTGGTCGCAGGAGGCAGTGAATGCCTTCGCACTTCTCAAGGAGGCTTTCTCCACAGCACTGGTGTTGGCTCAGCCGGAGCTGGATCGCCCATTCATCATTGAAGTGGATGCCGCTGAGCATGGTGTGGGGGCAGTCCTCTCGCAGGAATCTCCCAGCCGACCTGGTCTTCAACCCTATGTGTTCTTTTCCAAAAAGTTCAATCAGGCAGAACGCAACTACAATATTGGCAATAGGGAATTATTGGCCATAAAATGGGCATTTGATGAGTGAAGACATTTCTTAGAGGGGGCTTGTCATACTATTACAGTCCTCACGGACCATAAGAATCTGATTTATCTGGGGTCCGCCAAGCGTTTGAACGCTCGTCAGGCAAGGTGGGCATTGTTTTTTTCATGTTTCAATTTTGTAGTCACATATGTGCCTGGGTCCAAGAATGCCAACGCTTATGCGTTGTCGCGCAGCTTCGGGGCCCCCAAAGTTGAGGAGCCTCAGCCAGATAGTATTCTGGGCCCGGGCGTGGTTGTCACCGTTCTTACATTGGACACCTCTGCTTTACTCCGGTCGGCTCAGCAGTCAGTTCTTCAAGGCCTTCCCGAGAGGAGGCTATTTGTTCCCCGTGCCTTGCGGCTCCTCATATTGAAGGAAGTTCATTCGTCGGTTTTAGCTAGGCATCCTGGGGTCGGAGGCACCCTGAAACTATGTGGCTATTTTTTTGGTGGCCACAAATGTCTCGGGACATCAGGGAGTTTGTCAAGTCCTGCCCTATTTGTGCTTGAGAGAAGAGTGTACAGAGACGACCTGAACATCCGCTTTGTCCTCTTCCCGTTCCAGAGAGGCCATGGACCCATCTGTTGATGGATTTTATTACCAACCTGCCAGAGTCCCAGGGATGCTCGGTCATCTGGGTGGTCGTCGACAGATTTTCCAAGATGGTGCATTTTACTGCTCTTAAGAAGCTTCCGTCCGCACCTGAGTTAGCCACTATATTTATTAAGGAGATTGTGCGCCTAAATGGACTCCCCAAGGATATTGTCTCTAACTCTGGAGTACAATTTGTTGCCCGGTTTTGGAGGGCGTTTTGTAAGAATATCGGTATGTCGGTTTGTCGTTTTCCTCTGCCTTCCACCCGGAGTCCAATGGGCAGACGGAAGGTATTAACCAGGAACTGGTTCAGTACCTCAGCATGTATGTGAGTGATTATCAGAGTCTCTGGGTCAATTATCTAGCGTTAGCTGAATTTGCTATCAATAATCATATACATTCGGCGTCTGGTGTGTCTCCGTTCTTCAGTAATTTTGGATTTAATCTCAGGTTCTCGGCATCCTTCCCCTCCTCCTCTAACAATCCATCTGCTGACGCTCAGGTTCAGGACCTACGGGAGGTGTGGGAGAAGGTGCAGGGCAACTTGGAGCAGTCCAGGGATGCGGTGCTGAGGAGGAGTAGAGGTACTCATACTATCTCTGAACCTTTGTCGGTGGGCCAGTTGGTGTACCTGTTGTGTAAGAACCTGAAGCTAAAGGTTCCTTCATTGAAGTTGGCTCCCTGATTTGTGGGCCCTTTTCCTGTCACTAAAGTGATTACTCCTGTGGCATACGAGCTGGCAGTATCGGACATGTGGAGAATCTACAGGGTGTTCCACAAATCGCTCCTCAAGAGGTACGTCCCTCCAGTAGGGACACGGAAGAAGGTTTGCGTAGGGAATCCCTGTCCATCTGCCCTGGCCAGCCCTAACAAGAACCATATGACTGAGATGGGACACCAAACTCAGAACCGTATGACTGAGAGGGAACTGTAGGACAGTTATACATGCAGCATCGGCATGGAGCGGCACTAAGCTATGCCATTCTTTTTGCAGGGTACCCTATGTGTTTAATCACATGAACGCATTTGCACTGCATATTATGCATGCAAAATTTGTCTGCACCATAATTAGTGAATAGAAC